>NC_045968.1:37550583-37825583 GCF_010909765.2 Amblyraja radiata
TGTGAGAGAGAGAGAGAGAGAGGGAGAGGGAGAGGGAGAGAGAGGGAGAGGGAGAGGGTGAGAGAGGGAGAGAGAGAGAGAGAGAGAGAGAGAGAGAGAGAGAGAGAGAGAGGAAAAAGCATACAAACCCCATACAGACAGCCCCTATCATCAGGATTAAAGCTGGGTTTCTGGCACTGTGAGGCAGCAACTACCACTATGCCACTGTGCCACCCAAACATCCTTCTTGATCTCAAAATGCCCCAGCATTTTAGTGAATCCCACATTCATTTCTCTATCCTACTAGCCCTTTGCCTGGGATGGAACTGCAGATGCTGTTTGACAACAAAGATAAGACACAAAATAATGCTGGAGTAACTCAGCGGGACAGGCAGCTCGACTGGATGGAAGGAATGGGTGACGTTTCAGGTCGAGAACCTTTTTCAGACTGGTGAATACTGATATTGAAATATTGATGAATGCCAATGCCACGTAATCATTTAGTATCTTGCTTACATACTCTGAATAAGTCACCAAAAGTTACTGAATTTCGATTCCATTAACCAGGGACAGACTGCCTTACATCCTCAAAGCATGCAATAGAGGATGAATTTCTATTGCAAAATATCTTAGAATTATACAATGTTATAGGTCGGGAGGAAGCCTTTCGGCCCATCCTGTGTTGGTAGCACTTTGAAAGAGCTCTCCCATCCTCTTCCCCCCCCCCAACTGTAAGCATTTTCTTTTTAATCCACTCCTTCATTCATAGTTCTATTGAATCTGCTTCCATCAACCTTTCACACACATATCACTTCACAGCTGACTGCATTAAAAATAAAGAGATCTCATTTTTTTTTCAGATGCACAGCTCACAGCTGCATTCAATAATAGATCGGATGTAACCTCGGTATTTTGAAAGTTTCAGAGCTGATCATGACGGTGTTTTGTTTAGTGTAGTTTACTTCAGAGCATGAAAACAGGCCCTTCAGCCCACTGTGTCCACTCTGACCATCGGTTCACATTAGTTCTATGTTATCCCACTTTCGCTTTCAAGAGAAAGAGAGAGAGATAGAGCTCCTAAGGTAGCGGAGTCAAAGGATATGGGGAGAAGGTAGGAACGGGGTACTGATTGTGGATGATCAGCCATGATCACGTTGAATGGCGGTGTTGGCTGGAGCGGCCGAATGGCCTACTCCTGCACCTATTGTCTATTGCATGCATTCCCTACACACTCGCGGCAATTTACAGAGGGCCAATTTAGCTACAAACCCGCACGTCTTTGGGTTGTGGGAGAAAACCGGAGCAACCGGAGAAAACCCATGTGATCACAGGGAGAACGTGCAAACTCCACACACAGACAGCACCGAGGTCACGATCCAACCTGGGTCTCCAACACTGTGTGTACGCAGCTCTACCAGCTGTGTCATTGCGGAAACTCCCTTCTATGCTGGAGCAACTCAGCGGGTCAGACAGCATCTCTGAAATAAAAGGATGGGTGACGTTTTGGTTTGGACCCTTTCTTCAGACAGCACTCTGTGTCTATCTTCAGTATAAACCAGCATGTGCAGTTCTTTTCCACACACTGACTATGGATGCTGTCTGCACAGAGTTTACACGTTCTTCCTGCAACCCTGTGGGTTTTCTTCGGGTGCTCCGGTTTCCTCCTGCAGTCCAAAGACGTGCGGGTTTGTAGATTAATTTGACTTCGGTAAAAATAATAAATTGTCCCTAGTGTTTAGGATAGTGTTAGTGTTCGGGATGATCGCTGGTCGGCGCGGATTCGATGGGTCGACGGCCCGTTTCCGTGCTGTATCTCTGTAGTATAAAGTCTAAAGGAGGTGGTGTTGGGTTTGTTTAAGAGCGTTAGGTATCCAAGAGCCATCCCAGGATGTTGAGAGAGGTTGTAAGAGTCTGAAGGGGGCTTCCTGCTCACCTCTAGCCGGTCCGTCCTCATCAGCTTCTGCGCGGCAGCGGCGGTGTGTACGGGAACGGCGTGGTTTCCCGTGACCATCATGGGCGCATTGGGGAGTATCTCAGCTGGTACCAAGTTCGGGGAGACGGGTCCCAGGTACGGGTTGAAGGCCGTGGCAGGGTTACCCGCGAGGCCCGTTGTCATGGAGAACATCGGCTGAAAGACAAAATACGAGAGAGACAAGAGCTTGGTCACCGAGTCACTTCACGGCCAAGACGGCGAATGGCCTCGGTCCGCCCCTATGACTTATGAACCTATGACTCGCCACGATGGCTAACTCAGGAGCAGGGACAGCAAAGAGGAACAAACTAAGGTAAGGGAGATGGCCAGTGTGACCTCTCCAATGGGTAACAACAAGAATGAAACTCCTAATGCTCTCCAAACAATTCATGGGTCATCAACAGCAATAGTTGAAACACCTCCCAACAGGGCAATGATGCATGAAACCGGGGAGACTTAGTTCAAAGCCTGGTCTTTACTTTACTTTAGAGATACAGTGCAGAAGCAGGCCCTTTGGCCCATCGAGTCCATGCCGACCAGCAATCACCCCGTACACAAGACCTTTTGTTGGTCTCAGGAGGGAATGGGAGCAGCACTACTGATGTCGCAGCAAGCCCCTCACCCTTAACCTCCCCACTCCTAGCACCCAGGGAATGATGGGAGGGCAGGGATGGAAGTTGGTCAGCAAGTACCTGATGCATCCGGAAAAGATCTAGTGAACATGCCAGCCATTTAACATGAAAATGCCTGCCTATTCTCACTTGCTATCAGGGCTAACAAGATGAGGGGCTAGAACATTGAACAGTACAGCACAGGAACCGGCCCTTCGGCCCACAATGTCCGTGCTGGTAGGTAGACAAAAATGCTGAAGAAACTCAGCTGGTGCCGCAGCATCTATGGAACGAGGGAAATAGGCAACGTTTCGGGCCGAAACCCTTCAGTCTGAAGAAGGGTTTCGGCCCGAAACGTTGCCTATTTCGCTCGCTCCATAGATGCTGCTGCACCCGCTGAGTTTCTCCAGCATTTTTTGTCTACCTTCGATTTTCCAGCATCTGCAGTTCCTTCTTAAACAAATGATAACATGGTAGAGAGTTCCTAGTATCAGAGAGATGTGCTTCTACATATTAGTCAGTCGGAGTCTTCATAAGAAATTGTGGGGGAGGGGGGAATATGTTGTGGAGGACAAGGTCATGAATGGATGAGTGAGGATAATGAGTGTAAAATGTGCTTGTTTGTGATCATTGTGACATGCAATTGCCTGTAATTCCCAACTAATCATTGATTTGTCTTTCCCATTGCTACCCCTATCAGCACTCTGGAATATTAACAACATCTAATCTAGTTTATCCACAGCTAATACATTCCCCAAGGACCACCTTCCCTCTACGACTCGCTCATCATTGCGATGACAGATTACATAAAACTCCTTGTGGCAAAAATTATGTTAATTGCTTTTATATTGCCTAAATGTAGATCGAGAAATACTAATTAATAAAATGGCTGATATTCTATCTGCTCTTCATATTGTGGTGAAGATACTTTGGAAAATTTACTTGCAATTTTCATTTGGGTTTGCCAGAAAGGTTTGAGCAATGAATGACCCTCGGACTATCATTAATAAGACCTTACTGGACTTTATCTTGCACTAATCATTATTCCCTTTATCCTGTATTGGTGTACTGTGGACGGCTTGATTGTAATTATGTATAGGCTTTCCGCTGACTGGTTAGCATGCAACAAAAAGTTGCTGTGCCCCGACATACATGGTAATAAACTAAACTGTAACTAATATAACTATAACTGGAGAAGCTGTTCTTCTATAAGCAGAGGTGATTTGATGGGGATGAACAAGATCATAATGGCCTCAGATAGAGGGAAGATTTATCCATCTGTGAAGGGTGCAAGAACTGGAAGAATATCGGAAGGACATTGGAAAACGGGCAGCAAGATGTAAGGAAAATTAACTTTAGACTCAAGACTTTACGTTAGACTTTAAAGATACAGCATAAGGTGAGAGGGGAATGATTTAATTGGGATCTGAGGGGCAACTTTTTCATCCAGAGGATGGTGGGTACAGGGAATGAGCTGCCGGATGAGGTAGTTGATGCTGGTACTATGACAGCATTTAAAAGACATATGGGCAGGTACATGGTTTAGAGGGATATGGGACAAATGTGAGCAGCGGGGACCAGTGTAGATGGGAACTTGGTTGGCACGGGCTAGCTGGCCCTGAAGGGCCGGTTTCTGTGCTGCATGACTAACCAACATTGTCTTCTAAAAGGGAATTGGTTAAATACTTGGATAGGAAATATATAGTTAATAACAGGGAAAGAGTGGGGAGAGGAGTCTGAATTAGATAGTAACGTTCAATAATAGTAGGGAAGGCAAATGCATATATTTCAAGAGGACAAGAATATAAAAACAGGGATGTAATGCTGAGGCTTACTGGTCTGTATTTGGAATATTATCAGTAGTTTTGGGCCCAATATCTGGGAAAGGTTATGCAGGTGTTAGATAGGGCCCAGAGGAAGTTTACGAGAATTATCCCAGAATTGATTGTGTTAACAAATGATGAGCGTTTAACAACATTGGACCTGTACTCGCTGGCCTGGATAGAGTGGATGTGGAGAGGATGTTTCCACTAGTGGGAGTTTCTAGGACAAGAGGCCATAGTCTCGGAATAAAAGGACATCTTTTTATAAAGGAGATGAGGAGGAATTTCTTTCGTCAGAGGGTGGTGAATCTGTGGAATACCTCAGATAGCTATGGCGGCCAACATATTGGGTATTTTTAAAGTACAGATTGAGAGATTCTTGATTAGTAAGGGTGTCAGGGACTAGGGAGAAGGCAGGAGAATGGGGTTGGGAGGGAAAGATAGATCAGCCATGATTGAATGGCGCAGTAGACTTGATGGGCCAAATGGCCTGATTCTGCTCCTATAACTTATGAACGTACGAACCTTCAAACAGCCAGGTGAGGCAGGCGGTCCAGTCTTGACACACTGCAGGAAATTCCTTCAAAGAGACTTCACTGCCCAGAAATTTGTTCGACAAGCCCCTCCCAACCCTCCACCCCACAGCACAAAAATAACTAGTCGGAATAGATGACCATCCCAGTGTATTTACCTCGTTAAACCACCACCCTCGCTGTCCAGCATCCGCCATCTGCCAACACATTAGAAGAACAAATGGGTATTGCTGCAAGCAAGTTCTATCCTGGTTACAACAGCACATTGATGTACGAAGGTTTACGGGGATGTTGCCAGGACTCGAGGGCCTGAGCTACAGGGAGAGGATGAGCAGGCTAGGGCTTCATTCCTTGGAGCGCAGGAGTATGTGGGGCGATCTTATAGAGGTGTACAAAATCATTAGAGGAATAGATCGTGAAAAACGCACACGGTCTTGTGCCCAGAATAGGCCAATCGTGAATCATAGGTTTAAGCTGAGGGGGTGGGGGGGGGGAAGATTTAATAGGAACCTGAGAGGTAACCTGTTTTTACACAAAGGGTGGTAGATGTATGGAACGAGCTGCTGGAGGAGGTAGTTGAGGTAGGTACGATCGCAACGTTTAAGGAACATTTAGACAGGTACAGGAATAGGGTAGATTTAGAGGGACATGGGCCAATCAGGCAGGTGGAACTGGTGAAGATGGGACATATTGGTTCGGTGTGGGTAAGTTGGGCCAAAGTGCCTGTTTCCACACTGAAAAACTCTGTGACTGATCACTGCAGAGCATGCTTGCTAGACATTTGCAAGCCTCCTGTGGACAGGGAGGTTGTCCATGGTGAGGTGAACCATAAGCCTGTGTGACAATGGCTATCAACAATGTCTTTAGCCAAGCTCCTCCAGTTGAGGTGAGAATGGCTGAGTAACCCTTCTTCCACTCTGCTCGAACCCACCCCGTCAGGCAAGTCCATTCTCGAAGTTGGAGAGGGGCTGAGGAGGGAGGGTGTGTGTGGTGAACTAGTGTTGGACTAGATAGCGGCAATTCTTGCACTGCCTTAAGATGGCAAGCTGGGCAGAATATCTTCAAACCAACCGGAAGAGAAAATGTTTGTTCTTCCGGCCTTTACTTAGTTTAGTTTAGTTAAGCTCAGTTTGGTTTAAAGATACAGCATGGATCTTTCTACCCTTCTTGCCAACTAATGACCACCCTGTACTCTAGTTTACTTTCCACTTTACTTTCCACTTTAGACTTTATAGATCAGCGTGGAAACAGGCTCTTCGGCCCATCAAGTCAGCGATCATCCCATACACTAATTCTATCCTGCACACTAGGGACAATTTATAGAAGCCAATTAACCTGTAAACTTGAACGTCTGGAGTGTGGAAGGAAACCGGAGCACCCGGAGGGAACACTCGTTGTCACAGGAAGAACATGCAAAGTCCATACAGACAGCACCTGAGGTCAGGATCGAACCCAGGTCTCTGTTGCTGTAAGGCAGCAACTCTACCGCTGTACAACTGTGGCAAAGACCTAAACCAGGGGGTGGTGCACATTGGTGGCATATCAGAGCAGATACTCTCTTACTGGAGTGGGGGGCAATGGGGATCGCGGGAAACATGCAGGGCTGAGGGCAAGAGGGCGGTGGTGGTGGGGGATGTGGTAGGCTCAAGAGGGTTTCTGCTGGTGCCCACCAGGGGGCAGGAGTGGGCTGTGAAGAGGGCTCCACACGATCCGCTTAGGCAACAATGGACCTCAAGGGCATTGGGCTTCAGAGCCAGCATGGTCATTGGGCTTCAGAGCCAGCAAGGTCATTGCTTGAAGCTGCTATTCCTCAAGATGGAGCAGAACAGGCCAGTCCCATCAACCTGGCCCGTTCAACCCAACAGCAGGTGAGGTGAGAGAGAAGGGGGGGGTGGGGTGGGGCCACTTTGAGACAATGAGGGACCTTGAGGTCAATGGGTTACAGAGTCGGCTTGTTCCTCAAGATATTTCGGAAGGGTTGAGTCCTATCAGCCTGCCCCGTTGAACGCAACGCCAGGTGAGGTGAGAGAGGAGGAGGGAGGGAGAGACTCCGTTCGTTGGAGTCCAAGCCCGAGGGCAGGATCGGGTAACAAATTCCGACATCTCCAAATCCCCCCCCACCCCCCTACCCTTTCACAACCACGACTGCTATCAACCCAAAATGTTCTGTCAGCAACAATCTGACTCAGCTGAACCTAAAGAGAGGGGGAAAAAAATAAGATGTGAAAATATGGGATTGAATGGCGTAATGTAAAGATAGACACAGGCACCCACACACGCACACACACACACACACACACACATGCGTACATGCACACACACACACACATGCGTACATGCACACAAAATCACACGCGTGCACACACATGCATGCAGACGCACACACATGCATGCAGACGCACACACATGCACCCACACACATACCCATACGCACACACACCTTATATATACAGACATCTACAAATGAAGACATCAGCCAAGGCTACATTCAGTCCCATTGCAGGCATGGTTTGAGCATATGGTTTAGCTTTTGATGGGCCAGTACTTGCTGGAGTTTAGGAGGATGAGGGGGTACCTAACTGAAACTTACTGAATGGTAAATGGCCTGGATACGGAGGATAATACCACTCGTGGGAGAGTAAGGACCAGAGGACACAGTCTCAGAATAATTCAACTTTAATTGTCATTGTCAGTGTACAGTACAGAGACAACAAAATGCAGTAGAATGTAATAGGATGTATCTTCAAAAATTAGATAAGGGGGAATTTCTTTAGCCAGAGGATGGTGAATCTGAGGAATTCATTGCCACAGACGGTAGTGAAGGCCAAGTCATTAGGTTTTTTAAAGCGGAGATTGACAAGTTCTTGATTAGAAAGCGTCAAAGGTTATGGGGAGAAGGCAGGAGAATGGGGTTGAGATGGAAAGATAGATCAGCCATGATTGAATGACGGAGTAGACTTGATGGACTGAATGGCCTAATTCTGATCTTGTAACATACGCATAAACTTATGAGCAAATATTCAAAAAGACTTGCCCTGACTCTAACCCCAATTGCTATTCAGGTTAAGTGGTTGCGTTTACTGCATTGTAGTTTCCTTCAAACCTGCCCAGAATGGCCTCAGTGAATGATGCTAGCTCCTGACCCAGTGATCACTGGCTTGCCTTGAGACACAATGGTGATGCCTTGTGTGCTACTGAGGAACAACAACCAAGAACTGGTCAACTTCCTACCTCATACCTGTTTCAACACTATATCCCTAAACTTAACGGAGATGTACGGGGCAAATGTTTTATACAGGCCTGGAATGCGCTGCCAAGGTTGGTGGTGGAGGCAGATACATTAGCTTCTCTTAGGTGGACACATGGAGATGCAGGGATATGGATCATGAGCAGGCAGAAGAAATTAGTTTATCTTGGCATCATGTTCAGTAGGGAAATTGTGGGCTGAAGGGCCTGTTTCTGCACTGTGCTTCTCTATGTTCTATGTTCTATAATATAGGGATTGGTGCGAACTCTAACCTTGTTTTACAAATGGTGAACTATCCAACATTTACTTACTGGACAAGGGCACGGAGAGCATTCTTAAATTCATGACAACGGTCGTGAAAGAAACTGAGGTTCATTTAATCTTTAAGAAAGAACTGCAGATGCTGGAAAATCGAAGGTAGACAAAAATGTTGGAGAAACTCAGCAGGTGAGGCAGCATCTATGGAGCGAAGGAAATAGGCAACGTCTGAAGAAGGGTTTCGGCCCGAAACATTGCCTATTTCCTTCGCTCCATAGATGCTGCCTCACCCGCTGAGTTTCTCCAGCATTTTTGTCTACATTCATTTAATCTTGCAAGGTTTGGAAGAAGATCATTCCATATACCCACCCTGAAGAGTGGAGGGTACATGAAACATATAGAATATAGAAACATATAACATTCTTGAAGGATTGGACAGGGTAGATGCAGGAAAAATGTTCTTGATGTTGGGATTCAGGAGATCATCTGAACATTTAGAACGGAGACGAGGAAACACTTCTTCACACAGAGAGTTGTGAGTCTGTGGAATTCTCTGCCTCAGAGGGCGGGAGAGGCTGGTTCTCTGGATACTTTCAAGAGAGAGCTCGAGAGGGCTCTTAAAGATAGCGGAGTCAGGGGATATGGGGAGAAGGCAGGAACGGGGTACTGATTAGGGATGATCAGCCATGATCACATTGAATGGGGGCGCTGGCTCGAAGGGACGAATGGCCTACTCCTGCACCTATTGTCTTTGTCTGAGATGAGGAAAAATGTCTTCCCCCAGAGAGTTGTGAATCTGTGGAATTCTCTGCCACAGGAGGCCAATTCACTGGATGTTTTCAAGAGAGTTAGATATAGCTCTTAGGACTAACAGAATCAAGGGATATGGGGAGAAAGCAGGAACGGGGTACTGATTTTAGATGCAGCCATAATCATATTGAATGGTTCGAATGGTCGATGGCCTACTCCTGCACCTATTTTTCTATGTTTCCATGAAACAAGTGGCCAGAGGAGATAGTTGAGGTAGGAACAATAACAACACATAGGAGACATTTGGACAGGTAAATGGATAGGAAATGTTTCGAGAGATGTGGGCCAAATGTGGGCAGGTGGTATGTGTAGAGGGGGGAACGTTGGTCAGCATGGGAAAGCTAGGTCAAAGGGCCTGTTTCCATGCTGTATGACTCTAATTCTTATATATCCCATATCCCTCTGAACCTTTTGCTATCCATGTACCCATCGAGAAGTGCAAGAGTTAATATTAAACTGAGGGGCAACTTGGAGGGTGCATGGAATGAGCTGCCAGAGAAGGTAGTTGAGGCAGATGCTTCAACAGCATTTAAAAGATATATACACAGGTACATGGATAGAAAAGGTTTAGAGGGATAACAGGTGGGACTAGCTTAGATTGGGCATCTTGGTCGGCATGGATGAGATGGGCAGAATGGCCTGTTTATGTGCTGTGTGTGCTATGATTCTGTGAAGAACAACAACATGAAACATGAACTCCAACAAGAACTCCAACATGATTTGGAAGCCAGTTCTCTCAGTTAGGGACAGACAGATATTTAATCTGCACAGGAGGCCAGGCAGGAAAAGGGAACTTAAGGACTACCTGATCAGTTGCAAATCTATGCAATGGTGGAGCAGTTTCTAAAGGCTGACTTACCTCTTCCTGCTCCTACTTCTGTTTTTATTTAACTCAATAAATAACGTTGCAATGGAGGCCAACATATTTTTGGATGTTTTAAAAGAACATGGAACCAAGCCAAATGGATGGATTCACCAAACGGAGATGTATGGGGCAAGTTTTTTTAAACAGAGAGAGTTGGATGCCTGGGACGTGCTGCCAAGGGTGGTGGTGGAGGTAGATACATTAGTTGCTTTTACAAGGCTTTTAGACAGGCATATTGATATGCAGGACTGTGGATTATGTGTGGGCAGATGAGTCATAGAGTCAAACAGCAGGCAAACAGACCCTTCGGCACAACTTGCCCATACCGACCAACATGTCCCATCTACACTAGTCCCACCTGCCTACGTTTGGCTCTATCCATGTACTTGTCTAATTGTTTCTTAAACATTGCAATAGTTCCTGCCTCAACTACCTCCTCTGGCAGCTCGTTCCATACACCCACCAACCTTTGTGGAAAAGTTACCCCTCAGATCTTTATTAAATCTTTCCCCCTTCACTTTAAACCTACATCCTTTGGTTCTTAATTCCCCTACTCTGGGCAAGAGACTCTGTGCATTTACCCTATCTATTTCTCTCATGATTTTATACACCGCTATAAGATCACCCCATATCCTCCTGCGCTCTAAGGAAGAGAGTCCCAGCCTGCTCAACCTCTCCCTATAGCTCAGACCCTGGAGTCCTGATCTCAACATCTTCTCTGTACCCTTTCCAACTTGACAACATCTTCCCTGTAATATAGTGCCCAGAACTGAACATGATACTTAAACGCAGACTCACCAATGTCTTATACACCTGCAACATGACCTCCCAACTTCTATATGTGACTTCCAAACTTCAATGAGATTAGCTTGTCTGGGCATCATGTTTAGCTGGGAAATTGGGGGCTGAAGAGTCTGTTCCTGTGCTATACTTTTCTACGTTCTATAATATTGATGGGATTGGTCTGAATTCTGACCTTGTCTTACAACCAGAGAGCAATCTAATATTCACTTATTCAACAGGGGACATGGCAGTGGTCAAAATCAGAGGAAGTCCACAAAGGAATTCCATTCCAAAATTGGGCAGAGATTGGACGGAAAGTTACCTGCAGAGAGAAAGCAGAATAATCCAACTGGCTGGATTGCAGCATGGACTAGATGGACTGAATGGCCTTATTCTACATCATCACTGATTTTGGTCACTCTGTTTAAGGTAGAAAGAATTAGGAGGATGTTGCCATCTGGATTGCAGCATGGACTTGAGGGACTGAGTTATTGTGAGAGGTTGGGCGGGCTGGGACATTTTTTCCTTGGAGTGTAGGAGACTGAGGGGGTGATGTTATAAGTTTATAAGTTCTAGGAGCAGAATTAATCTACTTGGCCCATCAAGTCTACTCCGCCATTCAATCAAGACTGAGCTATCTTTCCCTCTCAACCCCATTCTCCTGCCTTCTCCTCATGACCTCAGACATGTTGGTCAGCGTGAATTTGTGGAATTCATTGCCGCAGATGGAGGCCAAGTCATATCGTTATTTTTAAGGCGGAGATTGAGAGATTCTTGATTAATTAGTGTCATGGGTTATTGGGAGAAGGCAGGAGTAACAATAAACTAAATTAAATAATGTAAATGTGTTGCGAATACTGGCCAATTTTAATGAAGGGCAAAGGACAATGTAAATTCATAAATGGAGAAGGCACTTTGTATTAGTCTGCACCAAGGTTAACTGTACCAACAGGCAAACAGAGAACACAGATAAAATTGCACCGCAGATGCTTTGAGGAATATTAGTAAGGCAGCATCTTGAATTATCTTGGCCTAGCCGATGAACAGCTCCACACATGCTAATTATTTTTTCTGATAAGCTTTGCCGTTGATATTTTCTCTGCAACTCGCCCTTCCCTCCCTTACTTAAGTCACCGGATAACCGGCTTGTTATACAGCCGCACCTGTTTGTGTGATTTGCAAATAAGGGGGAGGGCAAAGAGGATGGGGGAACACAAGAACATACGTAAATAGGACCAAGGGAAGGGCACCACCACTCCAGCATGTCCCATCATTCCCACCGATCTCCCAGTTGCTTAACATTCCAACTCCCCTTCCCATTCCCACACTGACCTTCCTGTCCTGGACCTCCTCCGCTGTTTCTAATTTCAAGTCTCTCCTGCATTCCCTCCCCTCCCTCCTCCACCCTAGTCATCCTACCAGTTCCACTGTTCGCAATCTTGTATCCCTCTTGTTCTTGCACCTTCCCCAGCCAACAATGGGCCATTATGGGCACCACCTTTCCTGAGATCATTTGTTGTCGGCCCTTGTTCTTGCTTTTTCTTACCTCCATATTAATGTTGCCTCCTCCCACCCCTACCTCTACTTTCAGTCTTAAGAGGGGTTGTGCCTAAAACTTCACCTATTCCTTTTCTCCAGAGATATTGCCTGATCCGCTGAGTGGCTCCAGCATTTGTGTCTATCTTTGGTATAAACCACCTTCTGCAGTTCTCACAGCGCCAGAGACCCTGGTTCAATCCTGACCTCAGTCGCTGTCTGTGTGGAGTTTGCACATTCTCCCTGTGACTGTGTAGGCTTCCACTGGATGCTCCAGTTTCTTCCCACATCTCAAAAATGTGCAGGTTGGTTGGCTAATTGCCCTCGTTAAACTGTCCCTATGTGAGTGGTAGAATCTGGGGTTAGTTGAAAGTAACGTGGGAAGATTAAAATAGGATTCATATAAGATTAGTGCAAATAGGTGGCTGATGGTCGGCGCGGACAGGGTGCACTGAAGGGCCTGCTTCTATGCTGTACAGCTCTATGACTAAAGCATAAATAGTCATGTACATTGTAAAATGAATGGCATGTATTAAAATTCACTTGAAAGGAACAGAGAGAGATGGCGAAGATTAGGCAGAGAAATCCGGATCTCAGGGCTGGAGTTTAAATTAGTTTGGTTTAGTTTAATTTATTGTCACATGTACCAAGGTACACTGAAAAGCCTTTTGTACCATGCTAACCTGTCAGCGGAAAGACTATATATGATTACAATCGAGTCATCCACAGTGTACAGAAACATGATAAAGGGAATAACGTTTCGTGCAGGATGAAGTCCAGTAAAGTCTGATTAAAGATGGTCCAAGGGTCTCCGATGAGATAGATCGTAGATCAGGACCGCTCTCTAGTTGGTGATAGAATGGCTCAGTTGCCTGATAACAGCTGGGAAGAAACTGTCCCTGAATCTGGAGGTGTGCGTTTTTAGGCACTTCTGTGCTTATTGCCTGATGGGAGAGGGGAGAAGAGGGAGTGACTGGGGTGAGACTGGTGCTTGATTATGCTGCTGGCCTTGCCGAGGCAGCGTGGAGTGCAGATGGAGTCAATGGAAGGGAGGTTGGTTTGTGTGATGGTCTTAGCTGCGTCCACAATGCCCAGCAACTTCTTGTGTGTGTTGGTTGTGGAGAGTGTGAGAGTTGAGAATGAGGTGGGAATGCAACAGTGGACCTGTGTGAAAGCAGAATAATGCAGATGTTGGAAACCTGAAATAAAATCAGAAGATGCTGGATGTGCTCAGCAGGTCAGGCGACATCTGTGGAGAGAGAAATAGAGTTTCAGCTTATCCTACCCTTGATCAGAAGTTGGAAAAGCTAGAAATAAAACAGGGTTTAAATAGCAAAGAAAGGCAGGACAGGGAAGGGGCAGAGTATGTGAAAAGTGATTGCAATAAGGCAGAGAGCAGGAGAAACTGAATGAAGCAGGTGTGGGTGAAAGAGAGAGAGAGTGAGTGGTGCGTCTGATAGGAAGAGATGAATGAAAGAATGAAATCTAAGATGTAAGTCTCACTCTGGACACTCCCTCTTCTCCCCTCTCCCATCAGGCAAGAGGTACACAAGTTTCAAAACGCATTTCTTCAGAAGGTGGCACAGTGGCGCAGTGATAGTTGCTACCTTACAGCACTAGATACCCTATTTCGACCCTGACCACGGTGCTGTCTGTATGGAGCTTGCACGCTCTTCCTGTGACTACGTGGATTATCTCCGGATGCTATGGTTTCCTCCCACATTCCAAAGATGTGTGGGCTTGCAGCTTAATTGGCTTAGGGAAAAAATAGTAAATTGTCCCTAGTGTGTAGGATAGTATTGGTGTATGGGAATCTCTGATCGGTGCAAACTCGGTGGGCCAGGGGCCTGTTTCCGTGCTGTAAATCGGAAATAAACTAAACTGGCTCAAAAAAAATAAATAAGGCATGCCTTCATCGAATGTCTGATTTCATAGAAGATTCAACCATCTGGTCCATGCCCTCTTTTCGCTGCTACCATCAGGCAGGAGATATAGAAGCCTGAAGTCCCCATTTAATCAGCTTTAGGAAGATATATTTTCCGACAACTATCAGGTTCTTGAACCAACCTGCACAGCCTCTGTGTGGAACATAAAGTGCTAGAGTAACTCAGCGGTCAGGCAGCATCTCCAGAAGACATGGATAGACGACGTTTTGGGTTGGGACCCAAATTGTCACTATTCTGAAGAAAGATCCCCACCCGAAACATCGGCTGTTCATGACTTCTACAGATGATGCCTGACCCGCTGAGTTACTCTAGTACTTTGTTTTTAGTTTAGTTTAGAGATACAGCTGGAAATAGGTCCTCCGGACCAGCAAGTCCACGCTGATCACTAATCCCCGCACATTAACACTATCCTAAACACACTAGGGACAAATTACAATTTCACCAATCTAATTAACCTACAAACCTGTAAGTCTTTAGAATGTGGGAGTAAACCAGAGAACTAGGAGAAAATCCACGTGGTCACAGGGAGAATGCACAAACTCAGTACACACAGCATTCTCAGTCAGGATCGAACTCAGGTCTCTGGCGCTGTAAGGCAGCAACTCTACCGCTGGCCCCTCGTGTTCTACGCAAGATTCCAGCATCTGCAGTTCCTTGCGTTTCCACAACCCTAATCCTACCTTAGTAATGAAGCACTATAGATCAATAAAGGAGGCATATTGGCACAGCTGGTAGAGCTACTGCCTCACGGGGCCAGAGACCTGGGTTTGACCCTAACCTCGGGTGCTGTCTGTGTGGAGTTTGCTTGTTCCTGTGACTCTGTGTTGTGCCTGTTTTCCTCCCACATCACACAGACGTGCAGGTTTGTGGGTTAATTGGCTGCTGTAAATTGCCCCCTGGGTTGGGAGTAGATGAGAAAGTGGGTTAACATAGAGCTGGTGTGAACGGGTGATCAATGGTCGGTGTGGACTCGGTGGGCCGAAGGGTCTGTTTCCATGCTGTATCTCTAAAATCATAAAACCTGCACTCCCATCAACCTGTCTTTTTTCTAAATGTGTTTTGTGTTAGTGTCTTGTTTATTTTGCACAGTCCTTTTCTTCTTTTTTTTCTCATATCTTGCAGATGTTTTATTTGTCTAATTCACATTGCTTTGCACTTGTCTGAATCTGTGTGCCTGTGATGCTGCTGGAAGGAAGATTTTCATTGTACCTCACCATACTTGTGCAAAGGACAATAAGTTCGATTTGACTTAAATTGAAGCTTGCTTGCGCAATGGCCTCTGTGTTACAAGTAAGGGGGGCTGGTACGGTTGGGTTGGGTGTGTGATAGAGGCAAGAAAGCTGATACTTGTATGTCAGTCAAGTCACTGTCCCAACTCACCCCAAGTTCCATTCTTATGGATTCAATTAGAGTCAAAGTAATACAGTACAGAAAAAGGCCCTTCGGCCCAACTCATCTCTGCCAACCATGATGCGAGTCCCATTTGCCAATCTGTTATCCCACTTTCTCCTCCACTTCCTGCACAAGGGGGCAAATTACAGAGGCCAATTATCCTACAAACCGACACATTTTTGGGATGTTCAGGAGTATTATATTTACCTATTCTGTTGTGCTGCTGCAAGTAAGAATTTCATTGTTCCGTTTTGGGACATATGACAATAAAACACTCTTTTGACTCTTGATATCTTACTTGACCGTATCCATGTACATATCCAAATGTTTTGTTTTTAATTTTGTTCTTTGTTTCTGCCTCGACCACTTTCTCTGGCAATTTTTTTTCCGGTTCCAAATACGTACCATCCTCTATGTCCCCTCGGGTCCCCTTTAAATTGTTCCCTTCTCATCTTACACCTATGCCGTTTAGTTGTTGTTCCCACTTCCCTGGGGAAAAAAGACTGCATGCATTCATCTTACTTACGCCCCTCGTGATATTACACACCTCTGTTAGTTCACCCCTCGAAGCCTCCGATACTCCATGGAATGAAGTCCCACCTCCCCTGTGTAAATCATTCAGTGTATAATTCACTCCCTCTTTAGAAACTCCTTCTACAAACTTCCTATCTCTATAAACGTCCTCTTTGACACGTCTCCAATCTGCAATTTCTGGTCCCAATTTCTATCTTTCCTCCATTCGCATTCATGCCTTTGGCTGGTGAGATCCCACACCCTAGACTTCCCTCCTTAGATCTAGCCAGTTATTTTGACCTCCGCAGCACCTAAGTCTGAGCCTTGCTATAAATCGCTTCTTAATTCCTTATGCAGCTCAGCAAGAAATTGTGTTTGATAATTTTTCTGTGGATTGCCTCGGGCCCTTATGCAAAGCTATGGGTGTCATGTTAACTCTTAGGTCACTTGTTATTGCTGCACGGGATTTAGAATATTTTAGAATATAAAGATATTTGGACAGGTACGTGAATAGGAAAGGTTCAAAGGGATATGGGTCTAACGCGGGCAAGTGGCAATAGTGTGAAAAAGGGGCATCTTGGTCAGCATAGGCAAGTTGGGCCGAAGGGCCTGTTTCCGTTCTGTATGACTCTACATACAAGCAAAGATTTACATCAAGATCTTGGAGTCCAAGTCCACCACTCCCTGAATTGTTAGGGACATTGTGTATAAAAGACAGAAAGTCATGATTCAGCTCTGTAGGACTTTGGTTAGGCCACATTTGGAGCATGGCAGTTCAGGTCGCCCCATTACAGGAAGGATGTGGAGGCTTTGGAAAGGGTGTAGATGAGGCTTACCAGAATGGTGCCTGGATTTGGGGGTATTAACTACAGGGAGAGGTTGGACAGTCTCGGATTGTTTTCTCTGGAATGTCGGAGGTAGAGGGGAGACTTGATAGAAGCTTATAAAATTATGAGAGGCAAAGATAGGGTAGACAGTCGGAACCTTTAACCCAAGATGAAAAAATCAAAATAGTAGAGTGCATAGCTTTATGGTGAGATGGGCAAAGTTTAAAGGTGATGTGAATGGCAAATGTTTTACACTGACAGTGGTGGGCGCCTGGAATGCACTGATGGGACTGGTGGTGGAGGCAGATACGAGAGTGGTGTTTATGCGACTTGTGAACAGGCATATGGATATGCAGAGAGTGGTGGGATATGGATTATGTGCAGGTTCATTGGCCTCTCTATATAGTCCGTGGTCTGTAGGATAGAACGAGTGTACGGGTGATCGTTGGTAAGCGTTGGGCTTGCTGGGCCGAAGGGCCAGTTTCGAAACTAAACTAAAAGCATGGTTTGAAAAGACTGAAGAACGATGGTGGAGGTTACAAACACAAAGTATTCCATGTGGAATCAGCCACTCGGAAATGACCAAGCATCAGAACTAGGAATCTCTCGATCAGCCTTTGCATCTTTCCACCAAGTGATTAATGACCCTGGGTTTCCATAGCAAATGTTTGGGGACAATTGATGGAAATGAGTCACCAGCTAGACTCCATAAAGAAGAGTTCCCAACTAAACCACAAGGAAACGTTCAGAACAGGCAGGGTTCGATTCAGCACAGTGGCGCAGCGGTAGAGTTGCTGCCTCACAGCGCCAGTGGGCCAGCTTCCATCCTGCCCACTGGTGCTGCTTGTGTGGAGTTTGCATGTTCTCCCTATGACTGCATATGTTTGCTCTGGGCGCTCCGGTTTCCTCCTACATCCCAAAGACGTGCGGGTTTGTAGATTAATTGGCCCTCTGTAAATTGCCCCGGGTGTGTAGAGAGTGGATGAGAAAGTAGGATAACATGGAACTAGTGTGTGAACAGGGGATAGGGAAGGGAGTTCTATAATGGTTCTTGATTTATTGAATTATTTTAAAATTATGTATTATCTATGTGTGTATCGCTAATACAGGTCTGCGATGCTTTTTAAAAAGTTTTTTAGTTTTTAGAGATGCAGCGCGGAAACAGTTCCTTCGTCCCACCGAGTCTGCACAATCCAGCGATCATCCATACACTAGTTCTATCCTACACACTGGGGACAATTTACCGAAGCCAATTAACCTACAAACATGCGCATCTTTAGAATGTGGGAGAAAACCGGAGCACCCGGAGGAAACCCACGTGGTTAAAGGGAGAGCGTACAATCTCCATACAGACAGCACACGTAGTCAGGATAGAACCTGGGTTTCCTGCGTTGTGAGGCAGCAACTCTGCCACTGTGCCGCATGCTGCTGAAGGTAAGAATTTGATTGTTCCATTGTCGATACACAGACAATTAAACACTCTTGATTCTCTTGGCTCTTGGGACAAATGACTCTAAGAGATACAAACATTGCCCCATACAGCCACGCAGCATGGAAACAGGCCATTCAGACCGCCTAATCTGCACTGACCATTATACATTCATTTACACTAGTCCAGAACCAGGGGCCACAGTTTAAGAATAAGGGGTAAGCCATTTAGAACGGAGGTGAGGAAATACTTTTTCACACAGAGAGTTGTGAGTCTGTGGAATTCTCTGCCTCAGTGGGCGGTGCAGCCGGTTCACTAGGTGCTTTCCAGAGAGTTAAATAGAGCTCTCAAGGAATATGGGGAGAAGGCAGGAATGGGGAACTGATTGTGGATGATCAGCCATTATCACATTGAATGGCGGTGCTGGCTCAAAGGGCCAAATGGCCTACTCCTGCGCCTATTGTTTATTATATTAATTCAATATGAAATAAAAAGAAGCTGCAGATGCTGGTTTATACCAAAGATAGACACAAAATGCTGGAGTAACTCAGCGGGTCAGACAGCATCTCTGGAGAAAATGGATGGATGACGTTTCGGGTCAGAAACCGTCTTCAGAAGTCTGAAGACGGATCCCGAAGCCAAAACATCACATCTACTTTTTCCAGAGTCACTGCCTGGCCCATTGAGTTACTCCAGCATTTTGTGTCTATCTTCCTTATATTAATTCAGTTTCCTTCTACCATGTTCTATCATTAATCCTACACTTTGGGAGCAATCTACTGTGGCCAATTAACTTGCCGACCCACACATTATTTTGGTTAAATGACAGGCATCTTATCTTTCAGCAGTAACCTTTTGTTCTAGACTTCATCCACCCAGTCAAACTCCGACAGGATTATAACTACAAATTCTCAATCTTTCTTGTTGTTCCTTATTTACTTCGTGTTGATGGAACAAAATAGGTCCTGGCGATGGCAGCATTGTTGAATATTGTTGCTCAGACAACCATCGTAGGGGACGAGGAAAATGACTCTTGGGTAACAGGGTCAAAGTGCAGCAGAGAGATGTAGTCGTCCTTGGATATTCTACGGGGAGACGGGCTATCTCACCCGATCCACTTTTTTAGATGCACTTTCCAAGCATTTTGAAAGTGCTTTCATGTTCTGATTCAGCCACTTCTGCCGATTCCATCCCACAGTGCTGTGCGGCTCAGGCTGGTGACCAAAACCTATTGGCTCAGTTCTGACTTCTGCAGGGGCCTGATTGCTAGCGAGACTCCTTCCTCTCAATCCAGAGGTGAATCCCGGCTTCCCTCAATATTTTGACCTTTTCACATGTCATCTCATGGCAACTTCTATTCATCGAGAGCCTATTCCCCTCTCCCCCCCTTTCTCTTTTTCCCCCTTCTTCCTCCTCCCTCCCCCTTCTCCCTCCACCTCTCCTCTCCTCTCCATCACTTCAATTGAACTGCAGAGGCTCATTGAAATCCTTCAGTTACCAATGGGAAAGATCATGGGGCATGAATGATCACAATCCTGGAGGTTTTAAGTGGCTGGTGATATATTGAACTCAGGACAATATAGTATAGACAAGCAAACCTTATTTCAATGAGGATTCAACAATATTGGTGCCTGGAGTGGGAGGGGGTTATTTTAAGGAGGATTATAAATGTGTTACATAGAACACTGTCTTGCATAATAGGGTGGGACAGTAGTGCAGTGGTAGAGTTGCTGCCATATAAAGAGCCTGAGTCCCGGGTTCGATCCTGACTACAGGTGCTGTCTGTAAACGGAGTTTGTACCTTCTCCCTTGGACCCCGAGGGTTTTCTCCTGGTTCCCCAGTTTCCTTCCACATTCCACAGACGTGCGGGTTTGTAGGTTAATTGGCACACAGAAGGTGGAGGGTACATGCAAAGAGCTGCCAGAGGAGGCGGTAGAGGCAGATACACATAATATTTGAAAGACATTTGGACAGGTACATGGATAGGAAAGGTTTAGAGGGATATGGGCCAAATGCAGAGATCTTGGACTTGCGTAGATGGGTCACCTTGGTTGGCATAACCAAGTTAAGTTGAAGGAACTTAACAACTACAAGTAACACTACAACTCTAAGATTTGAGTTTTGGAGGGTAATGAATATGATGGGTAGGATATGATTAATGAGGATGAAATGGGGTGGGGCGCACATTGGGTTTTCATGGTTCTACTGATTGGTTAGGTCAATAATCTACTGATCACTTGGGTCAATAGTTCACAAGGTTAGTTGGTTCAACCAGCCTGCTCTTTTAACAGATCAATGGGTTCACTAGATGGTTAGCTCAATAATCTACTGGTTAGTTGGGTGAAGGGCCTTGCTAGTTGGTTGGGTCAATAATACTAGCCATCACCTCCTGCTGTTACTGGGCGGTCAAGTGTTTCCATATCTTCCAAGGTCTCCCTGGTGGGACAGTGGTCCAAATTGTTCCTGGCTGGACTCTGGTGAGATCACCGGACTCCTGCTGATCAGAGGCACAGGCGGAGATGACAAAGTTGATCAGCCTTGGGGTTAACCGCCTGACGGCCAAAGGAGCGAGCAAGCTGACATGGTGGAGCGGGGCGGAGGGCAGAGTGGAACGAAGAGGAGAAAACGGCACACAAAAACGCCCGTGCATTCTAACACAACTGGCACTGGAAAGCAAGCAGCTCGCTTTGTTGCAACGCCTTAGCAGATAACCTCATAGCACTCTGCGGTGTAATGACATTACTACAGGGTCTAAAGGCAGTGGTGTACGAGCAGACTTACCATGGGCTGTAGAGGGGCTCCAGGTATCATGGCGTTAGCTAGCTGCATCTGCTGAGCCAGCATGGCCATGTTTTTCTGCTGTATCAGGTTATTCCTCCCATTTATCTCCAGCTGAGTTTTTAAGTGGGGTGGAGGGTGAAGATACTTGCAGTTCTCTCTGGAGCAGCGGCCCTGGAGAGGAAAGGAGGAGAAAGATCAAATTAGTATCTACGTCACAACTGTTTGAGATCTAAATAGTCTTAGACTTTCTTCCCCTCTGTTACCAGACTTCAGAACAGTCTTTCCATAGTCAACCACCAGTCTCACCTTGGTCATTGTCTCCCCTCTTCCATCAGGCAAGAGGGACACAAGTTTGATAAGGCATGACTTGGCATGGTGGCGCAGCTATAGAGTTGCTGCCTTACAGTGCCCGGGACCCGGGTTCGATCCCGATTATGGTTACTGCTTGTATGGAGTTTGCACGTTCTTCCCATGCACATTTTCCAAGAGCTCCGGTTCCCTCCCACATTCCAAAGACATACAGGTTTGTTGATTAATTGGCTTTGGTAAAAATTGTAAATTGTCCCTAATGTGTAGGATAGTGCTATTGTGCGGGGATCACTGGTCAGCGTGCTCGGTGTGCCGAAGGGCTTGTTTCCGCGCTGTATGTCTAAACTAAACTAGTCTAAACTAAACTAAACCTCCAGATTCAGGGACTGGTTCTTCTCAGCCGTTATCAGGCAACTGAACCAACCTCTCACCAGCTAGACAGTGGTCCTGACCTCCCATCTACCTGATTGGAGACCTTTAAACTCTCTAATCGGACTTTAATGTTATTAGTTTAGAGATACAGCACGGAAACAGGCCCAAGTCGCCATTGACCAATGGTTACCCGTTCACACTTGTCATCCCACTACACAGGTGGGGAAATTTTACAGAGGGCCAATTAGCATACAAACCTGCATGTCTTTGAGACGTGGGAAAAACCCGGAGCACCCAGAGGAAATCCTGGGAGAATTTCAAGTCAAAGGGAAAATGTGCAAACTCCACATAAACAGCACCCGTGGTCGGGATCAAACTTGGGTTTCTGGTGCTGTGAAGCATCAGCTCTACCAGCTGCGTACCGTGCCACCCATCTTGCACTAAATGTTGTCGGTACACAAAAAAGCTGGAGAAACTCAGCGGGTGCAGCAGCATCTATGGAGCGATGGAAAAAGGCAACGTTTCGGGCCGAAACCCTTCTTCAGATATTCTAAATGTAGTCCCCTTGATCCATTGTCTGGGCACTGTGGACAGCTTGATTGCATTGATATTAATTGATATTCATATCTTCCGATATTAATCCCCTTCAGCACATAACACCGCGTTATCAAGCCACTGGAGATAAACTGTGCGAGATACCAACTACCTTTCATACCCTCTCACCTCAGGGACTGTGATTCAGTTCCCAAACAAATCCAGTACGCCCTATCATCAGTTTTCTGACCAACAAGTCAGAGTGAGAAGCACCTGTTTTTTCGTTTAGTTTAGAGATACAGTGCCATACATAGGTGACATTGCACCTGCCACTATGTAGCTTTCCCCCCATACCACCCCCCTTTCAGTCCCTCTGTAAAGTACAGTAAACCCTCTATACCATGGACCATAGAGGGGGGAATGGTGTTTGTTATTGCCGATTGTCTTCTGTTATCGAGGGAGGGATTATCATTGTATAAGTAGTTGATCAAAACATCGCAGTTGCTGGTTAATACCCAAAAGGACACAAACTGCTGGAGTAACGCCGCGGGTCAGGCAGCACCTATAGAGAACATGGATGGGTGACATTTCAGGATCGGGGCCATTCCTCAGACATTCCATCCGGAACTGGGCCTGGAATCCAGGTGAGTTGACGGCCCTGGCCTGCTGCTGGCCGGGGAAGAGGTGAGGATCGGCGGAGGCAATGGTCGCGGCCCGCGGGCGGCCAGAGTGCAGGTAAGGGTTGGCGGTGGCAGGCCTGGCCTGGCCTGGACTGGACTGGACTGGAAGCGGCCGACGCATCTGTGTGTGCCTGCGATGGTGGCAGTAGATCCGGCCTGGATGTGGCCGAGGAAGTTGTGCGGGCTAGGGATGGCGTCGGCAGCCCGGCCTGGCGGTGAAGGTTGGTAGGTCCGTCCGCTCTAACCGAAATCGGATATAAAGTGGTCCATGACAACGAGGGATTACTGTATCTGCCTAGGTAAGTAAGACCCGTGACTCCATGTTAACCTATTAGTAGTTCACTACTACATTAGTCTAGATGGCTATACTAAACATCAGAAGACCACAGCAATATTACAATGGTAAAGAGACACTATAAAAGTCGACTGTAAAATATTTGTTCTGTTGTTGATTCATTCATAGCTTCTCTGCTGTGCAAAACGTCCCACTGAAATCCCACACTAATCTCCGTTTTTCCATTTGAGAATATTTTTCTTTTAAGTTTGCAGTCAGAGACAATTGAATGTTCCTCTCGTAAGTAAGGGCGTTGTCCCGTTCCTCCAACCTACCTCATTGTGGCTCTTGCACTTTTTTTTAACCTGCGTATTCACTGTAATGTAAAAGCTGTAACAATATCTTCTGTGCACAGATATTATTCTCTTTGCACAACCTGCTTTAATTTTGATTGAAAGACACAGCATGGATACAGGCCCTTCGGCCCAATGAGTCTATGCCAACCATCAACACTAGTTCTATGCTATCCCATTTTCTCAACCACTCCACACTAGGGGGCATTTTACAGTGGGCCAATTAATCTACAAACCTGTACGTTTTTGAAATGTGGGAGGAAACTGCAGCACCCAGAGGAAACGTTCTGAGGAGTGAATATCACCAGCAACTTGTCCTGGACCAGCTACATTGAAGCAATGGCCAGGAATGCACACCAAAGCTTCTACTTCCTTGTAAGGATTTGGAAATTTCCTCACCAATCCTCACCAACTTCTACAGATGAACCTTAGGAAGCATTCCATCGGGATGCATCGCAGCATGGTTGAGGAGCAGTTCCATCCAAGATCGCAAGAAATTGCAACGTTGCAGACGCTGTCCAGACCATGACACAAACCAACCCCCCTTCCATTGATTCCATCCACACTTCACGCTGCCTCGACAAGGCCATCAGCATAATCAAGGACCAGTCTCACCCTGGTCACTCACTCTTCCACTCTCTCCCATCAGGCAAGAGGTACAGAAACTAATTCCTACACCATTAGCACTGGCCCCGAGAGCCCAGAGTAATGAGATGGGATGCCAGTGTTCATGCTGCAGATTAGAGTAAATCTGTGTTTACAGTAAAACAGAAGGGCTGGGTGCACCGGGACAATGGGCAATTTTGGACAGCTGGGAGCGATAGGAACTTGTGCGATCAATTCAATTGGCTTTGGTAAAGTTAGTGCTGGAGGTAAGACCGATGGAATGTGAAAGTGAGAGGAGCAAGTCATAAACACCACATGATGTTTTCCTCTCAGTTTTCCTCTGACTATCAACAGCTTTGTGGCAAAAATCCCAGAATGTTCTGACTGACCAGCCCGGCGCAGATTAACCTCCACCAACCACGACTTCCCTGCAACTCCCAGACAGTCAGTGTGAGAGTCATACAGCAATGACCTCCGACCAACACGCTCCATCTACACTAGTCCCACCTACCCGCATTTGGCCCATATCCCTCTCAACCTTTCCCATCCACACACCTGTCCAAATCCATGTAGCTGACCAAATAAAACTTGTGAGAGGCATAGGTAGGGTAGACAGTCAGAATCGTTTTTTTTCCCCAGGGTGGAAATGTCAAAGAATAAAGGGTCTAGCTTTGAAGTAGCTTTGAAGTAGACGGGCAAAGTTTAAAGGGGACATTTAAAGGGAGCCTTTTTTTATGCGGAGAGTGTGAGGTGCCTACCAGCTACACCAATGTGCCACCCTAAGATGTATGAGGGTATTTAGGATCATGCCTACGTGTTTTGCCAGTGTCCCTTCCCTTACAACCCCTCCTGCCAGTTTTATTTTATTTACTCATTCTACATCCTTCGCGGCTCTTGGCGCCTTTAGCCTTGATGTTTCCCAACCAAACGCACGGGCTTCGATGAGCATAGGAGGATCCCAGAGACAGTAAGGAGATGGGGCCAATGTCTGTATCACTGCCTACACCATGTACTAACGGCACAATGTGAACGGCTCAAATGTAATCATGCATAGTCTTTCCGCTGACTTCCGGTGCACGTGACAATAAACTAAACGTGTGTTCAAGGAAGTGTGTTTGGCAGGACCACTGACCCAACCAAGAACCATGGGATCTGAGAGGTCCACCCCGAAAGGCTCCCCCCCATGCCGCCCCAACCGCTGAGCACTAGCGCTGGGCTTGCTTCCACAATCTCCTGACTCAGAGGCGAGGGAGCATCGCTGACACTGAACACCAACCATGACCAACTGGAATGTGTAACAAGAGCTTGCCTTCCATTAAAGCCTGCAAAGGTCAGACCAAAACCAGCCACTGCTTGTTCCCAACTTAAACCCCGAGCATTTAACAGGAGGGACTAAACCAATAACACTGTTAATGCCAGGGACCTTTACACCCATTCCGGGTGAATTGATTTTCCACTTTCAGGTGAAGTGAGGGGATATCGAAGTTTGCAAGCACTATTTAGCAGGTGCCAGGTAATGATTTCCTGGGCATTAGCTCAAATAAAATGCCAACCGCCTTGGTTTCCTCCGGTTGCTGCAGTTTCCTCCCACATTCCAAAGACGTGCGGCTTTCTAGATTAATTGGCCTTTGTAAATTATCCAGAATGTGTAGGGAGTGAATGCGACGATGGGATAACAAAGAACTAATGAGTAAGTGGGTGATTGATGGCCGGCTTGGACTCAGAGGGCCAAAGGGTCAGTTTCCATGCTGTACCTTCAGATCGAAAACTTGAGGTGCTCTTTCAGTTGGTTGGTGGTTGAGGTAGATGCGATAATGGCATTTAAGAAGCTTTTGGATAGGCGCAGGGAATGGAGTGATATGGATTATGGGCAGGCAAATAAGAGTTGGTCTTGACATAATTTTAGGTAGAGACTTTGTGGGCCGGAGGGTCTGTTCCTGTCCTGTTCTAATCCAGCACATGGGATTAGTGCATAAGGGCAAAAATGTGTCATCATAGACGGTGGGCTGAAAGGGTATTTAGAGTATTGTGTTCAGTTTGGTCACCCTGCTAAAGGAAAGTTGTTGTTACGCTGGAAAAAGGGCAGAGAAGATTCACGAGGATGTTGCCAGGACTCAAGTGCCTGAGCTATAGGAGAAGTTGAGCACGCTTGGACTTTGGGTCTTGGAGCGCAGGAGGATGAGGGGGGTAAACTTATAGAGGTGCACAACATCCTGAGAGGAATAGATAGGGTCTTTTACCCAGGTGAATCAAGAACCAGAGGACATTGGTTTAAGGTGAGGGATGGGGTGGGGGGGGAAATGTAATGGGAACCTGAGGGGCAACCATTTTACACATAGCATGGAATTTGTTGCCAGAGGAGGTGGTTGCAGCAGGTACTATCAGGTACAATATAAAACACATATGGATAGGTACATAAATACAATAGTTTTAGAGGGATATGGGCAAAATGCAAGCAGGTGGGACTAATGTAGTTGGTCGGCACGGGCAAGTTGTGACGATGGACCTGCTTCCACGCTGTTTGTCTCCATGACTATTACTATCACCCGTCTCTGTGCTAGAAGCTCTTGTGACTCAACGACTCCAGCTCACCTCCACTAATTCTCGCAATAACGGACCTCTATATAATGGATTGTGGTTATGGGAGACCGAGGCTCCAGTTGCCCCCCCCCCCCCACTTCCACCAGTTATCCAGTGTGACGGGAGCTTCCATTTGCAGGAGCAGTGAGAGCGAGCAGCATGAAGGCGGCATGAGTACTGGGCCCGTATTTCTGTGGCATCCCAGCCTGAGAATACCCGCTGGGTTAACCCCCCAACGCCGCGTATCTTTCCTACTGGCCTTGGGTTAAACATTAACCCCCTCACTCAGCAATGGCGGACAATTGGCAATAACGGACACCATCTCGCCCCCCCCCATGGTCCGCTATAGCAAGGGTTTACTGTATATCATTCCTTCGTCAACACAGGATCTGAGTCTGGAACTCGCTGAGATACTGCAGTGTGACAATACCCGTAGTCAGGATTGAACCTGGGTCTCTGGAACGGTAAGGCAGCAACTCTACCATTGCGCACTGTGCAGCCCCTATACAGTGGATGCTGAGATGCGTAAATGTGTTCATTTCTAATCTATTAAACCTAATCTCTATTATTCACACATTTTAATGAATCACATTAAAGCATTCACTTGTTTTGAGATTATTTTGACCAATTCATATAATGACTGGTAACAAGTAACAGAGATGAATGAATTACATGTTAAAACACTTCCTGAAATCATCCCACCCCCTTGACAGGTTAATTTCTGTTGACGTGGTGTGACAAGTGAAAGCAAAAGCTGCACAAAGTGCTGGAATAACTCAACGGGTCGGGCAGCATCTCAGGAGAACATGGAAAGGTGACGAGGTTTTGGTTTGGGGCCATTTTCCAGACTGATCATGTTCTACCAAGATACTGCCTGACCCGCTGAGGTACTCCAACACTTTGTGTCTTTTTTAGCAAACCAGCATCTGCAGTTCCTTGTCATTAAATGGATAGGGGATGTTTCGGGTGGGGAAGCTTCTTCAGACAGAAAAGGACCCTGACCTGAAAAATCACCTATCCATATTCTCCAGAGATGCTGCCTGACCCGCTGAGTTACTCCAGCACTTTCTCTTCTTTTTTTTAAACCAGCATATGCAGTTGCTTGTTTCTACATCTGACAAATTAACTTTAGTTTCCATGACATGGATGGGAATTATGGTGAGAGCTAAATCTGAAAACAGGGCATTCAATTAACTCAAGAAATATGGCAGAGCCAAGAATCATACGTGGTTGCACAGATAATATAAATAGACAATAGACAACAATAGGTGCAGGAGTAGGCCATTCTGCCCTTCGAGCCAGCACCGCCATTCAATGTGATCATGGCTGATCATCCCCAATCAGTACCCCGTTCCTGCCTTCTCCCCATATCCCCTGACTAGGCTATCTTTAAGAGTCCTATCTAGCTCTCTTGAAAGTATCCAGAGAACCGGCCTCCACCGTCTTCTGAGGCAGAGAATTCCACAGACTCACAACTCTCTGTGTAAAAAAATGAATGTAGCATCCAGTTACTGCAAATTCTTGCCTTAAATAGTTTAGTACAATTTTATTTTCCTGAAATAAATGTAAAAAACGTCAACATAGAGTCACACAGAATGGAAACAGTTCTCTCGGCCCAACTTGCCCACACGGCCCAACATGTCCCATCTACACTAGTCTCACCTGCCTGCGTATGGCCCATATCTCTCTCAATCTTCCCAATCCATGTACCTGTCCAAATGTTTCTTAAAAAATGTCAAAGACTAGTGGCCATAGCTAGGGGCAAAGTTTAAAGGAGATGTGCGGGGCAAGTTTTTTTTTATACACAGAGGGTGGTGGGCACCTGTAATGCAAGCCAGGGGTGGTGGTTAAAGTAGATACAGGAATGGGATTTAAGAGGCTTTTACAAAGGCATATGGATATACAGGGAATGGTGGGATAGGGATCATGTGCAGGCAGAGAAGATTAGTTTAATTTGATGTTATTTTCGACGGACAATGTGCGCCATGGGACCTGTTCCTGTGTTCTATGTTCTAAAAGAGTGATGAGAGTGGAACTATTATCTCGTTTATAACAATTTGGAAAACAGTGCAAAAAATGAATTGTGACTGCAGCCCAGACTATCATGCAAACCAACGTCCCTTCCATTGACTCCATCTACACTTCATGCAAGACCATTGAAAAATCAGGACCACTCACTTTTCACCCCTCTCCCATCAGGCAAGAGGTACTGAAGTGTGAAAATACACACCTCCACATTCAAGGACAGTTTCTTCACAGCTGTTATCAGGCAACTGAACCATCCTATCACCAATTAGAGAGCGGTCCTGTCCTCCCTCATTGTAGACCCTTGGACTAATTTTAATTAGATTTTACGAGACTTTATCTTGCCAAAATATTATTCCCTTTATCCTGCTTCAATACATTGTGGACGGCTCGATTCAAGTCAAGTCAAGTGAGTTTATTGTCATGTGTCCCTGATAGGACAATTAAATTCTTGCTTTGCTTCAGCACACAGAACATAGTAGGCATTTACGACAAAACAGATCAGTGTGTCCATATACCATAATGTAAATATATACACACATGAATAAATAAACTGATAAAGTGCAAATAACAGATAATGGGTTATTAATAATCAGAGTTTTGTCCGAGCCAGGTTTAATAGCCTGATGGCTGTGGGGAAGTAGCTATTCCTGAACCTGGTTGTTGCAGTCTTCAGGCTCCTGTACCTTCTACCTGAAGGTAGCAGGGAGATGAGTGTGTGGCCAGGATGGTGTGGGTCTTTGTTATGATGTATAGTCTTTCTGTTAACTGGATAGCACTCTACGAGAAAAAAGCTTTTCTATGTACCTCGGTACATGTGACAATAAACTAAACTGAACTAAAAGCAGATTGTCCAGTAATTTGCAATCTGCTGGAGGAACTCAGGGGGCAAACAGCATCTTTGAGGGGGGGAAAGCAATAGTTCACATTTTGGGTCGAGTCCTGCATTAGCGCTGGAGTTTTGACTCAAAACATCTCCAGCTTTTCCCTACAACAGGTGCTGCCCGATTTGCTCTTTCTGCAGCTGACAGCTTGTGACTCCAGTTTCCAGCGTTTGCAAGTCCCTCGTGTCTCCCGAATTTGTTTCGGACAAATTTTTTAAATGTAAAGAACTTTTAAGTAGGTCGGTGTTTCAGAAATCCCACACAGCCACAAAGGGCAAAATAGCTTTGTTTTGGTCTACGATTCGTGTATTACATTTACAGTGGGCCTGCGTGCCTGAAGACTGCCTGGCAAAGTGTGGCCTGTTCTGGGTTCTGTCTGTGGACTGACTTGGCATCTATTAGCACAAGTTTTGGGCAGTCGCTGCATCGCCCCGCTGAGGTGAAGCCGGGGATTTAGCTTAGCTTAGTTTAGTTTGGTTTAGGGATACATTGTGGAAACAGGTCCTTCGACCCACCGAGTCCACAACGACCTGCGACCCCTGTACACTAGCACTATCCTGCACACTAGGGACAATTTACAGTTTTTCCGGAAGTCAATTAATCTACAAGTGTGTATATCTTTGGGATGCGGAGGAAACCCACGCGGTCACGGGGAGAATGTACAAACCACGTACAGACAGCGCTCGTAGTCAGGATCAAACCCGTGTCTCTGGTGCTGCAAGGCAGCAACTCTACCGCTGCCCGCTTGTTCTGCTCTGGCCAACGTCAAGGGTTTGTGACATTGAATTCCAGGCACAGGCCCAGAGCAGAAGGCAGAATTCCAAACATTCTTCTCCATGAATAATAAAACTGTTGTGTGGAAACCCCGCCTCGGTGAGTCATCATTTGGGAGAGGACACTGATCATGCCACCAACAGTAGACCTTTGTTAGGGAAAAAGTGCTGGGCTAAGTCAGCGGGCCAGACACAAAGTGTTGGAGTAACTCAGCAGATCAGACAGCTTCTCTGGAGAAAATGGATGGCTGACGTTTCGGGTCAGAACCCTCCTCCAGCACATTGTGTCTGACCCGCTGAGTTACTCCAGCACTTTGTGTCCTTTTCCTCCAGAGATGCTGCCTGACTTGCTGAGTTACTCAAGCACTCTGTGTCCTTTTTCTCCAGAGATGCAGCCTGACCAGCTAAGCTACTCCAGCAGTTTGCTTCCATCTCTGGTACAATCCTGCACAAGAAGTACTTTGTGTCGACAGCAGACTTTTGTTTTAAGATTAGTTTAGTCTAGAAATACAGTGTGGAAACAAGGCCTTCAGACCACCGAGACCGTGTCCACCAGCGATCACCCGTTCACACTGGTTCTATCCTAAACACTGGGGATAATTTACAGAAGCCAATTAACTTGGAAACTTCCATGTCATTGGAATGTGGGAGGAAACCAGAGCACCAGGAGAAAACCCACGTGGTCACAGGGAGAACGTAAAACTCCATACAGCACCTGTGGCCATGATCGAACCCGGGTCTATAGCGCTGTAAGGCAGCAGCTCCAACGCAGCCATCCTCTACTGCTGTGTCAATAGCTTTTAGTTTTAGAGATACAGCATGGAAACAGGCCCTTCCACCATCGACCACCCGTCCCGTTCATACTCGTTCTGTGTTATTCCACTTTCGCTTCCACAGGGTGAATGTGAAAATTCCACACAGGCAGCACCCGAGGTCAGGATCAAACCCAGGTCTCTGGCGCTGCGAGGCAGCAGTTCTACCAGCTGTGCCACTGTGCTCAGATATCCAGGTGAGATCTGCTCAAAGAAGGTGGCACGGTGGCGTAGCGGTAGAGTTACTGCCTTTCAACGCCAGAGACATGGGTTCGACCCTGACTACGGGTGCTGTCTGTCTGGAGTTTGTACATTCTCAGTGACCATGTGAGTTTTCTCCTGGTGCTCCAGTTTCCTCCCACATTCCAAAAACATACAGCTTCGTTAAAATTATAAATTGTCCCTAATGTGTAGGATAGTGTTAGTGTACAGAGTGATCGTTGGTCGGCGTGGTGGGCCGAAGGGTCTGTTTCCATGTTGTATCTCTAACGTCTAAAAGTCTAATGACCACCTCCTCTCCATATTCCAAGCTCTAGCTGATGGAATTGCAAAGACAAATGAAACAACATCCATATTTTATTCATATGCAATTTTTGATACACAATTATTGGACTGTGCACATCCGGAGAATCAGACTTTAATTCCATCTAGGAGTTGGCTATTTAGAACCTATCTAATCTATTTAAGCGAATGGCCATTGCGGAGTTAAACCAATTACATTGATATGTGCCATCTATTGTGTAGCAATCTATTAAGCAGATATAACATTGCTTTCTTTATGTGATTCGCTCCTGACAGTTTTAGATTTAGAATTCAATCAGGATTTTACTAATTTTGCTGGTGGAAGCTAGTTTTTGGGGCATTTCAATGCAACTCCATCCTACAAGCAATGTAGCCTGTGTATGAGGGGTTATATTTCATTAACTAAGGTGACGCGGTGGCGCAGCAGGTAGAGCTGCTGCCTCACAGCGCCAGAGACCCAGGTTTGATCCTGATCTTGGCTGCTGTCTGTGTAGGGTTTGCACGTTCTCCCTGTCACCGCGGGTCCGGGTGCTCTGGTTTCCTCCCATATCCTATAGACGTGCAGGTTTTTAGATTAATAGACCCTCTGCAAAATTGCCCCTAGCGTGTAGGGAGTGGAAAAAAAGACACAATGTGCTGAAGTAACTCAGCGCGTCAGGCAGCATCTCTGGAGAACATGGATAGGTGATCTTTGCGGTCAGGAAGCCTCTTCAGACCCAGACGCTCACGCATATTTCTCTGCGTCGGCAGAGAATGGGTCTTGAAAGCACCGCCCGGGGTTTATTATGGTGGAGTGCGCCTTTAAGAGTAGCTAATGGGCTCCGTCAATAGCAGGCAGCTGCTGTTGTCCGAAATCCCTGCCACAAGTCCCTCGTACGATGGAGTCAGCACTTTGCAGAGCGCTGGGGTGGCTGCGCTAATTAGAAAGAGGGCCGTTTTGAAGCGGATTAAATGACTGGTCTCCCTGCTGTGGAGCGCTGGAACTGATTGCAAAGTCCGACTGCTTGCCCAGGGGCATACGCCATTCAGCAACCAACCCTTAAAGTCTATCAGGGATTCCACCAACAAACCTCAGCGGCTATTCATTACCTTTCGCCACAGGGCAGAGAACTAAATGTACGTTCCCCACCCCTCGCCCTCCCCTCCCCCCGAAGTAGGGTGAAAGTCCTACGTGAGGAGGGGGGGGGGGGGGTTACATCAGAGGTTTGTGGAGACAGCATAAATACTTCAGCACAGAAAGGAAGCCTGAAGACACCTGTTGCCCTTCCGTATTTATACCCCAGCAGCTTCCATTAAAACCTGCTGCGTGAACACGATCCGCAGACTTGGCTGTGTTCTGCCGCGTAGTGAACCATGATCCCTGATCAAATTAAGTCTCCCGTAGCACATCTTAACACAGTGCCCTGGTGGGCAATTGCACTGTCCGCAGTACTCATCCCTGCCAGAGGTACTAAAACCTGCTGCTGGTCCTAATACCTGGAGTGGTACTAGCAGTGGAGAGTTCTGAGATATGGTTCTGAAACAAGCCCTTCGGCCCACCGAGTTCGTGCCGACCAGCGATCCCTCCACACACTAACACTACCCTACACACTCGGGATAATTTACAAATTTACTGAAGCCAATTAACCTACAAATCTCCACGTCTTTGGAGTGTGGGAGGAATCCGGAGCACCCGGAGGAAACCCACGCAGGTCACGGGGAGCACATACAAACTCCGTACAGACAGTGCCTGCAGTCAGGATCGAACCCAGGTCTTTAGTGCTGTAAAGCAGCAAATCTACCGTTGCACCACAGTGCCGCCCCAGGATTACAGCATGGAAACAGGCCCTATGGTCTGCCGAGCCCAAGCCGACCATCGGTCAGCCGTTCGATGTTATCCCCCAAAAAAGACCCAGAGAGCTAGATTAACTCAGCGGGTCGGTCAGTCAGTCAGCATCTCTGGAGAACCTGGATAGGTGACAATTCCTGTTAGATCTGCTGTTGCTCCAGAACTTTGTTTGTAAACCAGCATCTGCAGTCCCTTGTGCCTATTTGTTAACATTCAGGTGCTTTGCAAGCTGTCTGCAAAACTGCTTGCCTATGACATTGTGGGGCGTGCACCCAGGGTTGGAGCACTGATCCATATCACTGCGTTAACTGGAATATGTCGTACCAGAATAGCTCAAGGCGACAATGCAAAAAGGACGTTATTAGATAAATTATGCAAGGTGATAGTTAAATGGGTATCATATCCTGTAATTAAGCAGGATTATCTTTCACACTGCTCCATCTGTGCCTCTCAAGGGCTGCTTTCGGCTTAGAAACCAACCTCCAGCATAATTGTCAAAGAATAATGTCCCGCAGTTAAATTTAATTTGAAAATAAAAATGTTTTCTTTGGTGATTGTGAAGATTAAACTCCTGATAATGGTATTGCCTCCTCTCTGTTTCCGAGGAGAGACTTTTGAAAGGAGCCAATTCAATTGCTGCCTCACAGCACCAGAGACCTGGGTTCAATCCTGACTATGGGTGCTGTCTGTACGGAGTTTGTACGTCCTCCCTGTGACTGCGTGGGGTTTCTCCAGGTGTTCTGGTTTCCTCCCACACTCCAAAGACGTGCAGTCTTGTAGGTTAATTGGCATCTGTAAATTGTACTTTGCCCCTAGTCTGTAGGTTAGTACTAGTGTACGAGTGATCGCTACAGCAGACTTGGTGGGCCGAAGGGATTGTTTCCAAGATGTACCTCTGAAGTCTAAAGTAAAGTAAATTCTCAAAAAAGACACAAAATGCTGGAGTAACTCATCAGATAAGGCAGCATCTCTGGAGAACATGGATAGGTGACGTTTCAGGTAGGGACCTTTCTTCAGATTGATTGTGGAGTTGCGAATTGTGACGTTTACAGCACAACCGTATGAACACTCAATTAGCATATCTGTGGTGGCTACAAACCCCTCCCTCTCCTTCACCCCCTCCCCATGACCCCACCTAGACAAACCTATTTCTCCCCTCTACCACCCCTTTCACCACATTCCTTCCTCTAGCTTCACAATTTGCGCATCTTAAATCCTTTTGTCTCACACCTTCTGTCTTTTCATCTCCGGCTTTTGTCCAAGCATATGCCCAAACAAAAACTCCCCTCATCTGTATTCACCTATAACTGCCAGGCCTTGTACTTGCCCTCCTCTCTTCCAGCTTCCTCTCCCCTCCTCCCCTACAATCAGTCTGAAGAAGTGTCCCGAAGTTGGAAGTTGGGACATGAAGTTACAGTTGCATAAGATTTTGATGAGGCTGTACTTGGAATATTCTCTTCACTTGTGGTCACCCTGCTATAACAAAGATGCCATTAAACTGTAAAGAGTTCACGGAAGATTTAAAAGGATGTTGAAAGGACATGAGGTCCTGAGCTATAGGGAGAGGCTGGACAGGCTAGGACTTTATTCGCTGGAACGTAGGAAGCTGAGGGGGCTGAGAGCAGAGGTGAGAGGGGAAAGATTTAATATGAACCTTGAGGGGCAGCTTTTTCACCTAGAAGGTGGTGGGTATATGGAACTCAACAAAGATGAAAGAATGCCAAGGTGGAGTATTGAACCGCAGGCAAGGAAGATTTGGTTCTCTGTTGCAAATTCAGCATGTTGGGCCTGGGTCCAGTGCCATGCAAATATGAGTGATTCTCAGCCACCTTCTATGATGAGAACCGACAATGTCATAGCCAGTCAAAGGGCTGGCTGAGGCTGTTGAAACCAGTTTTGAAGGGGTGGGCTGTAATTGCGCTGTAATTGGGAGAGCGGGAGGGGGAGGAGGTGAGAGAGAGGGGGAGACAGAGAGAAGGGGGGAGACAGAGAGAGAGAGGGGGGGGAGGGAGTGTGTGTGAGAGAGAGCATCATATGGTTCTAAATACTTATGGAATATTAATAGCTAAAAGAACCAGAAATAATTACTCAGAACTGTTTATTTCACCTTAAAATACTCTCTGATACAAAGAATGCACCAATAACACAAACAATTGCGAGAGAACTAATTAGTCCGTGCCTGCTGAGATACAAAAACAGTGCAAAGGAAACCGTTTGTAATAACATTTTATCAATGACTCCACACACTAAGGTGCTGTACAGAATAATCAGATACGTATTTATTGTTCGTTTATAGGCAGATGATGCTGGGAGCTGGGGATGATGATACATTGTTTGGGGGAACTGATCGTGGTCGTTGGGTGGTGGTTGGACTGGGGTCCCTGGGTCGCTGGGAGCTGTGGGGCTGCATATGGTTGCTGGAGACACATGGCTACTATGGGGCCCACAGCAGAGCGATTGCAGCCATTATACCAGCTGTTGTTTCATCAGCACCACATCATGGAAAGGTGACACCACAGAAAGAGGCCATTCAGCCTATTGGAACTAATTAATTTAATTTCGTTTAGTTTATTGTCACAGAGGTACAGTGACAAGCTTTAATTGCATGCTATCCAGTCAGCGGAAAGACTACACTTTAGACTTTAAAGATACAGCGTGGGAACTGGTCCTTCTGCGCCGACCAGCGATCACCCCGTACACGAGCACTATCCTACACATTATGGATAATTTACAATTTTACCAAAGCCGATTAACCTGTACGTCTCTGGAGTGTGGGAGGAAACCGGAGCACCCAGAGAAAACCCACGCAGTCACAGGGAGAACGTACAAATTCCATACAGACAGCATCCGTAGTTAGGATCAAACCCAGATCATCGGTCTGTAGGTTATTTGGCATCTGTAAATTGCAAATTGTCCCTAGTGTGTAGGATAGTGGTGGTGTTCAGGGTGATCGCTGGATGGCGTGGACTCAGTGGGCCAAAGGGCCCGTTTCAGCGCTGTATCTCTAAAGTCTAAAGTATAAATTAAAGATACATCTGGAAGGTCCACATCTGTTTCCATCATCATTTCCGAGGGCGTATTCCGTATTAATGACAGAGAAATGTTTTGGATATTCCCTGAGCACATCAACGAGGATACGCTCAAAATATACTTCCCATTCCATGGCACCCATCAGTCACATAAAGCCCCCAACCCAGACTGAAGCTATCCATCAGATTAATGAACTGCCAGACCTCAGACACACAGACATTTTCATTTTTACTCCCCTTAATCCCCTGAATCTACATCTTACTTTGAAATGAGTTATTTTTATCTGTGCTTCATTCATCCTGTAAACTAGATTAGTGGGGGAGTTCCCCTCCTGTGAATTGAAAGAGTAAATGCACAGAGTAGGGGCATCAAGAACCAGAGGGCATAGGTTTAAAGTGAGGGGGGAAAGATTTAATAGGAATCTGATTGGGTGTTTTTTTCACTCAGAGGATGGTGGGTATATGGAATATGGAGAGGAGGTGGTTAAGGCAGGTACAGTAATAACATTTAAAAGACACTTAGACAGGTACATGCATGGGAAAGGTTTGGAGCATTATGGGGCAAATGCAGGCAAATGTGACTAGCTTAAATGGGGCATCTTGGTCGGCATGGGCGAGTTGGGCCAAAGGGCCCGTTTCCCTGTTGTATGTCTCTGCATCCAACCAACAGTTAGTAGAAGACAGAGGGTGGAAGTGGAGGATTGTTTAGACGTTAGACTTTTAGACTTTAGAGATACAGCACTAAAACAGGCCCTTCGGCCCACTGAGTCAACGCTGACCAGTGATCACCCCGAACACTAGCACTGTCCTACACGCTTGGGATAATTTACAATTTTACCAAAGCCGATTAACCTACAAACCTGTACCTCTTTGGAGTGTACGAGTAAACTGGAGAAAACCGACATGGTCACAGGGAGAACGTACAAACTCCGTACTGGCACCACCCATAGTCAGGATCAAACCCGGGTCGCTGGCACTGTAAGGCAGCAGTTCTACCGCTGTGCAACCACGCCGTGTTACTAAGATTGGAGGCCTGTGACCAGCAGTTTGCCACAGGGAACAATGCTGGGTCCATTCTTGTTTGTCATCTATATTAAGGATTTGGATGTGAATGTTGTTGCAGATCACACCAAAATTGGTGGTATACTGGACTGTGAAGAAGATTACCGGTATCTAAGATTATAACAGGATCTAGAAGACAGGGGAATTGGGCCAAGAAATGGCAGATGGAATTTCACTTGGATACATGCGAGGTAATCCATTTTCGTAAGTTATACTAGGGAATGACTTGCAGAGTAAATGGTAGGGAGCTGGAATGAAGAGACCGAGAGGTACAAGTACATTGTTTTCTGAAAAGATAGGCACCTGGATATGCAGGGAATGGAGGGATATGGATCAGATAAGATTAGTATACCTTGGCATCATGTTCTGCACAGTCATGTTTTATGTTCTAATATTGGGGATAATTCCATTCCATTTTGGAACGTAAGCATTATTAACGGATTCACATTGATCGGGTGCTCTTGATTCGAATTTATTCCATTGCTTTCAATAGGACAATGTGAAATCTCTTAAAACATCGTGGGTCAGAGAGTTATAGTGTTGTACAGCACAAGATTGTCCCGTGCCAATGAAAAGGGGCGACTTGAAAAATGATCTTCGCTGCATTATAGAGCACAGAAACAAACCACTAAGTGTGTTGGGTGGCAGATATTTTGGAGCAAAACAATAGATGGAGGCACAGTGGCACAATGGTAGAGTTGCTGCCTTGCAGTGCCAAAGACCTGGTTACGGGTGCTGTGCGTACAGAGTTTGTACGGACAACCCTGGGACTACGTAGCTTTTTACTGGGTGCTCCAGTTTCCTCCAAAACTCCAAAGACGTGCAGGTTTATAGGTTAATTAGTTCCTAAGGTGTAGAATATAGTGTACGGAGTGATCGCTGGTCAGTGTACACTTGGTGGGCCGAAGGGTCTGTTTCCACGCTGCATCTCTAAAACTAAAATTCAAACTGAAAAGCCAATTTTAATCCACCTGTGTAGGAAGGAACAGCAGAAGCTGGACACAAAATGCTGGAGTAATTCAGCGGGTCAGGCAGCATCACTGGAGAAAAGGAATAGGTGATGATTCTGGTCGAGACCCTTCTTCAGACTGAGAGAACGATGACCCGGGAAAGGTGGAGCCTACAATGGTGCACTCCACAGCCAACAATGGACCATTGTGGGCTCCACCTTTCCTGATGCATCGGTGCCAGCTCTTGTGGACTTAATTGGACTTTACTGGAATTTTTTCTTGTGCTAAATGTTATTGCCATTATCCTGTATCTGTACACTGTGGACAGCTCGATTGTAATCATGTATAGTCTTTCCACTCACTGGCTAGCATGCAACAAAAAGCTTTTCACTGTACCTCAGTACACGTGACAATAAACTAAGCAGGCAGCACCCGAGGTCAGGATCAACCCCGGTTTTCTGGCGCTGCGAGTCAGCCACGCCTCTGTGCCACCCATAGGCACCGTGCGCCATTTAGGAGCCGTCATGAACTCCCGTGGCTTTGGCACGTGTGTGAAGTGTGTGGCTAATTGCGGGGAGAGGAGGGCGGACAGGTTTTCAAAGGGTTAATCCTCAAGGGGCTGATTGATCGCAACGTGGGGCTGAAAGGAGGGAGGTGATGACTGCATCCTCTGTTCCTTCCACTTGTTAGGAACAGCTTTGCAATGAACACAATGGCCATGCAAGCCGGCAGGTTAACCTAGCGAATTCAAACCATGAGCAGCGTGACTAAAGGCTCAAGCAATAAAGGAAAGAGGCTGATAAACAAGGCTGTCGTCCTTTCATAGAGCCCCGTGGGTTTTCAGGCTATCACGTTACCAAATGAGGCTGAGAACTGTATTTATTCTGTCCATTTTGTAAAGGCACAATACACAGGCCATGGGTTAAATACCCAGCAGTGACAAAGGTGAGCTCTCTTTACAGATGGCATGTTTGATGAGAGGGTGACAAATAATCTCTTGCTCCCCTGGTAGCAGCTGAGTGAATCGTGAAACCTTGTATATTTTCCTGTCATCATATTCGACACAAACTTAAAACAGTGGCAGTTCCCGTTTCAAATTATATAATGGCCCAAAACATTGAAATCTGAGGAGCGACTCATTAGAAATATATAATATTTTGAGAGACGAAGATAGAGTTACATTACTGCCTTGAAACTGGCCTTTTGTCCCCCCGGGTCCACGAACATCCATCCTTACACTAGTTATGTTATCCCAGTTTTGTATCCGACACACAAGGGACAATTTTACACAAGCCAATTAACCTACAAACCTGTGTAGAAGGGAACTGCAGATGTACGTTTATACCAGACGCTAAACTGCATTTCGTTGTACCTGTACTCGTATTTGTGCAATGACAATAAAGTTGAATTGAATTGAATTGAATACCGAAGATAAACACAAAATGCTGGGGTAACTCAGCGGGTCAGGCAGCATCTCTGGAGAAAAAAAAAGATGGGTAACATTTCGGATTGGGACCCTTCTTCAGACTGAAGGTAGAGGGGAGGGAACTGGAGATAAGAAAAGCCCAGAACAACGCAGGGCCGGCAACAGATGACCAAGCCCATAATGGCCCATTGTTGGCTGGGGAAGAGGTTCTAACGAAAAGATAACGTGTTAAGTGTCAACCTACAAACCCGCACGTCTTTGGGATGTGGGGCGAAACTGGAGCACCCAATGAAAACCCACGAGGTCACATGAAGAACGTACAAACTCTGTACAAATTGCACCCATAATCTGGATCTAACCCTGGTTCCTGGCGCTGTGAGGCAGCAACTCTGCCACTGCGCCATGGTGTGCCCCTAAAAACTCACCTATATTACCTTAGCTAAATCCTATGTTGTGTGCCTCTTGATTCCCCTAAGCTGGGTAAAATACCCAGACCTAGAGAGTCATAACACATAGATTCATATTAGGTGACATAAGTTTTAAGTTATGAACTATTCAGTTCATTCGATAGCTTACAACCTAACAGTATGAACATTGAATTCTCCAATTTTAGTTAATCCCCCTCCTTTTTCTCCTCCCCTTTCTCCACTACCCCTTCCCCTGTGCCCCACCTTGATGCACTTATTTCTCTCCTGCCCCTCGCCAACCAACCACATTCCTTCCTCCGGCTTCACAATTCGCAACTCTTCAATCCTTTTGACTAAGGACTTCTGTTTTTCAGTACTGGCCTTTGTCCAACCACCTGCCTATCACAAATCCCCCTCGCCTATTAGCTGCCCCTCCTCCCTTCTAGCTTTCTTCCCCACCTACAAGCAGACTGAAGAAATGTTCCTGACCCGAAATGCCACCTATCCACATTCTCCAGAGATGCTGCCTGACCCGCTGAGTTACTCCAGCACTTTGTGTCTTTATTCAACACAGGAACAGGCTCTACCGTTGCACCACTGCGCCACCCTTCTGTCGAGACTTTGCACAAAATTGGTGCTGTGCCCATGCAGGGAACAGAATCTGTCTGGGGTTTGGAAAAAATAATGCGATTTGCTCTTGACAAAAGAATAATCCACAGGATACAAAAGCAAGTGTTGAAGGAACTCAGTGGGTCAGTCAGCATCTGTGGAGATGATGCGTGACCCATTGCGTTCCAACAGCAGTGTGGTTTTCACTCAACATTCCAGTCACAGCGAAGATAGACACAAATTTCTGGAATTTCGGGTGTTCTGGAGTTTCTGCAGTAGGGTCTCGACCGGAAACGTCACTCATTCGTTCTCTCCAGAGATGCTGCCTGTCCCGCCGTTTGTGTCTATGTTCGATTGAAACCAGCATCTACACCTCACAAGTTTAGGTCAACACATCCTATGGAACATCAGGGGATTGACACAAACATCACGTCAACACAGGCTAATTTCTTAATCATGGCCGTAAGCAGGGTTCGGTAATTCTCCTTGGAGAGAGCTTGGAAGTGTGGATTTACTGTGCCTTTGGAATTCTTCATGAGCTGAGCGAGATTTTATTATTTCGGCACAGAATGATCCCCACGAGAATATTGTGCTTGAATTGGAAGTATCGACCATGAGGTAACTCACTGGCACTGCAGCATGTTATGCTTCTGAAAACCAGTCGATTGAAGTTGGGAACAATTTCTTCAGGGAAAGTACATTGTGCAAAGACTACTGAGTCATACATCTGGTGCACTGCTTCAAAGGTGAAATCATTTGGGGCTTTACTGATCTTTCAGGGTAAAGTTTTGTTTTAGCTTAGTTTTCTATTGTCACATGTACCGAGGTACAGTGAAAAGCTTTTTTATTGCATGCTATCCAGTCAGCCGAAATACTATACTATATAGGATTACAATCAAACCATTCACAGTGTACAGATATATGATAAAGGGAATAACATTGGGTGCAAGATAAAGTCCAGTAAAGTCTGATTAAAGATAGGCCAAGGGTCTCCAATGAGGTAGGTGGGTCAGGACCGCTCTCTGGTTGGTAAGAGGACAATTCAGTTGCCTGATAACAACTGGGAAGAAACTGTCCCTGAATCTGGAGGTATGCGTTTTCATATTTCTGTATTTCTTCAGAAGTTCATAACTTGAAGGAGCGGGATTAGGTCAATCGGCCCATCAAGTCTACTCCGCCATTCAATCACGGCTGATCTATCTTTCCCTCTCAACCCCATTCTCCTGCCTTCTCCCAATAATCCCTGACACGTATTAATCACGAACATGTCAATCTCGGCTTTAAAAATATCCATTGACTTGGCCTCTTGCCTGACGGGAGAGGAGGGAAGTGCGAGTGACCGGGGTAAGACTCCTCCTTGATTATTCTGGTGGCCTTGCCGAGGCAGCGTGAAGTGCAGAGTGAAGTCAGGTCAAGACAAGCTGCTCGAATAATGAAATAAACACCTATTTTCCCAACCAAAATTCAGTAAACCTCTGTCTACCATGACAGGCTCCACACACAGGTGCCGAGTCGTGTAAATGAAGAAACATCATAACCAATTTGTGCCACACACGCACACAGACTTTCAGGGAGGAGATGAGGGGAGGCATGAAACGAACAAAAATCTCAAACTTGCTCTCTAAACTGCTGAATATAATTAATAGTAAATTTCATCTGGGATTTCCTTTGGGCAAGCGCTCAAGATTTTTAACAAAGATCACTGAAAAGGTGCAGTACAGGAACAGACCTTTTGGTCCACATGATGCCAACATAAACTAATCTCATCCGCCTGCATGTCCATATCCCTCCATATCTAAAAGCTTCTTAAATGCCACAATCGTATCTGCCTCCTCACCTAGCCTGGCAGCACGTTCCAGACACCCATCACCCTCTGTACAAAAAAAAACCTTCCCAGCACATCTACTTTCAACATTGCCCCTTTCACCTTAAAGTTACGCCCTCCTGGGAAATATTCCACCTTGGGAAATGGTTTCTGATTGTCTACCCTATCTTATCCCTCTCTAATTGTATACACTTCTATCAGGTCTCCTCTCAACCTCCGGCATTCCAGAGAAAACAATCGCAGTTTGTCCAATCAGCGTTCTGGTTAACCTCTTCTGCACCCTCTCCAAAGCCTCCACATCCTTCCTGTAATGGGGCGACCTGACCTGCACACAATATTCCATTTGCAACCTGATCAGGGTCCTGTAAAGCTGCATCATGACTTCCTGACTCTTCCCTGACAAATGACGGCAAATATACTGTCATGCTTTCTTAACCACTCAATCTACCTGTCAGTGAGTTATGGACCAGAACCCCAAAGATCCCTCTGTACATTATTGCCAATAGGGTCATAAGGTCATAAGTGATAGGACCAGAATTAAGCCATTCGGCCCATCAAGTCTACTGCCATTCTATCATGTCTGATTTATCTCTGACTCCTAACCCCATTCTCCTGCCTTCTCCCCATAACCTTTGAAACCCATACTAATCCAGAATCTATCCATCTCTGCCATAAAAAATATTAATTGGTGGCCTCCACAGCCTTCTGTGGCAAAGAATTCCACCGATTCACTACCCTCTGACTAAAGAAATTCCTCCTCATCTCCTTCCTAGAGGAATGTCCTAGACTCTTCCACTAGTAGAAACATCCTCTCCACAACCATTCTATCCAAACCTTTCACTCTTCAGTAAGTTTCAATGAGGTCCCCCATCATCTAAACTCCAGTGAGTACCGGCCCAGTGCCGTCAAATGGTATTATCATTCACTGTACATTATTCTCTTACATTCAACCTCCCAAAGTGCAACACCTCACACTTGCTTGGATTAAACTTCACCTGCCATTTCTCCACCCATTTCTGGGCTGATCCGCATTCTGCTGTCTACTTTGACAATCTTCCAAGGGCCTGTCCCAATTAGGAGACCTAAACAGCAACCACTGGTGACCTTGCCCGCCACCCAAGGTTTACATGAGGTCACAGGAGGTTTTGGTCACTCTCCCTAATGGTTGAAAGTGGTTTCCGCATGGTCGAGGCTTCATCTAGGTTGCTGCTAGATGATTCTTGCTTTTTGCAAGATGATGGTTGCTTTTTCATCATGATTAAAACCGGCCTCGACTAAAAATAGGTTACCGTTTTAAAAATTGATCATTTTTTAGTCGCAGGTCTAGTCGAAGCCGGTTTTCTTCGTAGTCGAGGAAGGTTTTCAACATATGCATGGGAGGTGGTAGGAGGTTGCAGGTCACCTCGACCTTGATTTTTTTTTGGCTGGCGGGCAAGGTCACCAGAGGTTTCTGTTTAATACACTCCTCATCTGTGGGGAGATGGGTCTATGCCTCAAATGGGCTATAATCACCACATGCTTGAATAGGTTTGATGGGCAGAATGGCCTGACCCTCTACCTATACTTTACTAGCAGCAGGATGATAAAGAGTGAGCTACTTTAGGGCTGGGTGAACAGGAGTTTAATTTACAATAGGTTTGCCAATTGAATAAACACTTCATTTTCGGGAGCTTCAATTTACAGCTTTTACTTTTCTTTATTAGAGTTGGTTAGCATTTAGCCCACCTCTGCTGCTTTAGTCAGCTACCAATACAGACTTTACTTTTCAAATGTCTTTCTTAAAATGCTCCAGCATTTAATTTTGACATGCAGGAAAAATTAAGTTGTTTAACCATTCCTTTTTACAGGGTTGTTTGGGCTGAATACAAACTCACTTGGCAGAGTGCACAAAATAATGTAACTCAGCCACAAGTCATTAGTTCTATCCTGACTGCTTAAACAACCTTTTATACTCTGCTTGTGGAGGATAGTTTCATTCAAAGGGCGTTTAAGCTGAACACTATTGATGGCTATCCAGCGACTAGCAACGGTTCTATTTAGGCTGAATTGCAGTCTTGGACCCTGCTGTTTTGTCAATTGGTTGGTACATTTAGAAGGCCTGTTTTGTAGAAATACATTTCATTTAGTTTAGAGATACAGCACGGAAACAGGCCCTTCGGCCCACCTGGTCTACACCGACCAGCGATCTCTGCACATTAACACTATCTTACGCACACAAGGGACAATTTTACATTTATACCAAGCCAATTAACTGACGAACCTGTACATCTTTGGAGAGTTGGAGGAAACCGAAGATCTTGGAGAAAACCCACGTGGTCACAGGGAGAACGTACAAACTCCGTACAGACAGCACATGTAGTCGGGATCAAACCCGGGTCTCTGAAGCTGTAAGCACGGTAAGGCAGCAACTCTACCGCTGCGCCATCGCACCGCCCCTGCTCCCAGTACTATTTGCAGAAATAAATATGCAATTAGGGCGGCAGTTGCTGCCTTACAGCGCCAGAGACCTCGGGCTTGATCCTTACTATGGGTACTGTCCGAATAGGGTATGTACATTCTTCCTGTGACCACTTGGGATTTCTCTGGTTTTCTCCCACAATCCAAAAACGTGTGGGTTTGCAGGTTAATTGGTCTTTGTAAAATTCCCCCTTAGTACGTAGGGAGTGGATGTGAAAGTCGGATAACAAAGAACTAGTGTGAACGAGAGATTTATGGTCAGGGGTCATAGACTCGCTAGGCCGAGGGCCCTGTTTCCTTGCTGTACCTCTAAACTAAACTAAACTAAGCAGTCACATGCACACACACATATACAAAACCCACATGCATACTCACGCATGAATGTACACAGGCATGCACGCACAAATTATACACATTCACACACAGCGTGCACTGACAATAGACCGCAATGACACCGGTATACACATGTTCAGCATGGGCACAAACACAGGCAAACACAAGCAACACAAACACACATAAACCTACTAACATTTAGCACACACACAGGCATATACACAGGCAAACCAAGCACATACACACATACACACACACACACACACACACACACACACACACACACACACACACACACACACACACACACACGCGCAAACCAAGCACATACACACATGCAGACACCAACACACAGAAACCTACTAACATTTAGGATAGACACAAACACAGCCATAAACAAGTTTACACACTTACTCACTCGCAGACATGCAAACACTTGCCCACACACACTCGCACCCACGTACACACATATACTCACACACTCGTGCACACATGCAGATGCACATACGCTGACACACACATGCACACACACAGACATACACTTGCAAATACACACAGACACACATACTCGCACACACTTGCACTGACACACTCGCAGACACACGCACTCACACGCTTTCATACACACATTTGCACATACCCACACACGCACATACATACACTCGCAGACACACATGCACTCGCACTGACACACACACACGCACATGCTCGCACTGACACACACTCATTTGCACAGACGGACACTCGCACAAATCCGCACACTGTCTTGTATGCATTGTCTGGCTACGTGGCTGTGAAAACCTGCCCGTTCTTTTGTCCCTGGAACCGACCTTTGTGACTACGCACGTGGCCTGCTGCCTCCGTGCCAGCTTCAGCCTGATATTCTCTCCCATGAAACACCGCAAGCTGTTTATCCTGCACTGAAGGACTGGTCCGCAAAGGCGAGTCCCCTGCTGTAGGTCCAGTGAAAGTGATTAGGAGGCAGTTTGCTTCAGTCGAGAGTTGGGCTCGTGCCAATGAAGGAGTTCAAAGAGTTGCTTATTCGTCTCTTCTCCACCTCCATCCAGAAAAAAAAAAATCCCCACTTCAGCCGTGACTTAGAGAGTGTGGGTGAAAATATTCGCAGGAAGCGTGGAATAATGAACACAATCAAGGCAGGCTCCAACACTCCGGAGAATAAAGCCGGCAGTGTGATTCAACGTGCTGAAGCAAAGGCGGGAGTCAAATACTCAAGCGTTCTGGAATTACATGGGTTCTGTTTAATTTAGCCTGTACTCGCATGAAGGCGAGCTTAGAAGGATGGGGGGGGGGGGGACCTCATTGAAATAATGAATAGAGAAAGGCTGGATGTGGAGAGGATGTTTTCACTGGTGGGAAAGTAGAACCAGAGGGCACAGCCTCAGAATAAAAAGACGTACCTTGAGTAAGGAGATAAGGAGGAATTTCTTTAGTGGTGAATCTGTGGAATTCATTGCCATAGAAGGCTGTGGAGGCCGTCATTGGGTATTTTTAAGGCGGAGATGAACAGATTCTTGATTAGTGTGTCAGGGGTTGGGAGGGAAAGTTAGATTAGCCATGAGTAAATTGCAGAGTAGACTCGAAGAGATGAATAGCCCAATTCTGCTCCTATGATCTTATGAAGTTTAGTTTACTTTAGTTTAGAAACAGGCCCTTCGGCCTGCCCAGCCCGTGCTGACCAGCAATCACCCGTACACGAGTTCCATCCTACACATGAGGGACAATTTACAGAAGCCAATTAACCTACAAACCTGCATATCTTTGCAGTGTGGGAGGACACCAGAGCACTGGAGAAAACCCACACGGTCACAAGGAGAACGTGCAAACCTCGTACAGACAGCCCCCGCAGTCAGGATCGAACCCGGGCTTCTGGAGCTGCGAGGCAGCAACTCTAATGCTGCACCACTCTGACACCCTGTTTTTTTACTCCTGAAGAGAGAGACTCCAACCTGCACTTAGAGCCTGTGTATTACAACCAGTGTGTGAAGAAATTGGTCGACACAAGGAACTGCAGATGCTGGTTGATACAAAGAAAGGTACAAAGTGCTAAAGTAACTCACTGGGTCAAGCAGCATCCCTGGAGAACATGCTTAAGTGACCTTTCCTGTCGGGGTCCTTACTCAGACTGGTTGTGGTGGTTGGGGGAAGGGGGTTGTGGTGGTTGGGGGAAGGGAAAGTTGGAATAGAGAGGTAGGGCAGGTCAATCCAGGTGGGACAAAGGTGAGAGAGGGGGTAAAGGGGAGGGGAGGAATGTTCGTAGAATAGTTCCCTAGAATTGAAGAGTTCAGTGTTCATACTGTTGGGTTGTAAGCTACCTAAGTGGAATACGAGGTTCTGTATCTCCAGTTTGTGTGTGGTCTCACTCCGGCAATGGAGGAGGCCCAGGACAGAAAGGTCAGAGACATGAGCTGGAGTGTTTGTCTGTGGAATGGGAATCTAGCGCTTCTAGTAGTTTAGTTGATTTCTATAAATTGTTCCTAGTGTGTAGGATAGTACTCGTGTACGGGGCGATTGTTGGTCGGCGTGGACTTACAATACAATACAATACAATACCGTTTATTTGTCATTTGAACCTCACATGAAGTTCAAACGAAATTTGGTTTCTGCAGTCATACAAGAAAAGAACCAAGACACACACCAACACAATTTACACAAACATCCATCACAGTGAATCTCCTCTTCGCTGTGATGGAAGGCAAAGTCTTGCTCTGCTCTCCATTCCTCTCCCGAAGTCAAAGTCAAAGCCCCCGGCGGGCGCTAGCAAGTCCCACGGCCACTTAAAGCCGCTCCGGGCGATGTAAGGCCCTGCTCCGGGTCCCGATGTCGGAGCCCTCGGCGGGCGCTAGCTAGTCCGCGGCCATTTAAAGCCGCGCCGGGCAATGTACGGTACTGCTCCAGGTCACTCTCAACCCCGCAATTCGAGCAGGAGAAGTCGCCGTTGCCGGTGCCCCGCAAAGCAGTCTCCCACCGGGGACCCGCGAGCTCCCGGTGTCACCATCCACCGGAGTCGGGTCGCAGCAGCGCGCCACTGACTTGGTGGGCCCAGGGGTTTGTTTCCACGTTGTATCTCCATACTAAACTCGCTTTCCCTTCACTACCCATCCTCACCCCACCCAGGTCCCATTTATGTTTCTTTTTTAAATTTCTGAAAATTTTACGATAAATCAACTTACAAGAAACATGACTGTGCTTTCAGCAACATGTTTGGTCAAGAATGAAGTCAGGGTGATCTCATTTCATGCTAGATAACCACAAGTATGAGCTTTATAAGCGAGAGAGAAAGCTGTGATCCTCAGACACTATTCGTCTGTCCTTTCCCTCCATAGATACTGCCTGACCCACAGATTTCTTCCAGCACTTGTCCACCACGTGTATATGGTTGTGTGTACACAAATGTGTATTTTTGTATGCTCATGTCTGTTTGTGCAAATAGATGATATTCGTGCATATTGGCAGTGTGCGCATTTTCACATGCACTTGTGTGTGAGTGGGCAGATGTATGCATGTGCATGGATGTGTGCAGGAGCAGGCATGATTGCACTTATAGTTCTTGTGTATGCTAACATGTCATGCCTAACATATGTCAGTGCATACACATGTGTGTACACACCACGTCGGTGTGCATGTGTGTGCATTACTGCATATGTGAACATTAACACATGCACGAGTCAGTGTGCATGCTGTGTATATGAATACGTCCAAGTGCACCTGCAAGAACATGCATGACTGCACCTGGGTATGTATGTGTCAGTATGTGCACATGTGTACATGTACACGTGTTGATGTGCATATGCATGCATTAACAAATGCGTGAGCAGGAACACGCACAACTGCATCTGCATTTATACTTGAACATGTGGTGTGCCTATTCCATTAGTCTATGGTTAGGAGTGCAGACATGTCTGTGTGAGGGAGGAGATGGGGGTAGAAGTTGCCTACGGAAACATGCTGCAAAGACTGTTTTTGCATCGGCCCCAGGCTTCAGCTGCCATACGCAAATAATCTAACTTGGGCCGATCTTCCTGCTCCTGTGATGATCAGCTTTATGTTTCCTGACTGCACAATCCTCCCTTCACAGTCCGACACGCCACAACACACACACCACTGCCATGCTCAAGCTGGGCTGCATTCCACACTCTGATCCCGACACTGAACCCCTGCTGTCACTGCAAAGGCCTTCACTATTCAGCTCCGTGGTACAGCATTCTGCTATCTGATACGGGCTCACCACCGATTTTATGGCAACTGATGGTCTGGCACCTCCTTTAATCGAGACACTTGAAATCCCCTCCAACCCCGAAGTCCCCCCTGAAAATGTGGCGCCTAGGCTGTGTGAGGCGGCCGATCTCCACCTCATCGGGATTTCTGCAGCAGATCGGCGGGTCAAATTTTTTCCCTGCAGCCGAGGCTCTGGAACTCCGGCCCGGCCGGAGATGGTGGATCCGTACCCATACCTGACTTCCACAGCCAACTTTGCCCGGCTGGTATCTCTGTCCCTTGGCGGCCGAGATGTACCGTTCCAGTAGCGCTGGATTCGTCTCGGAGGCCGTAACCTCCGTTGGTCCGGCAAAACGGATAATCCAGAAAAGCTTTGCAATCTTTGCTTTGAAAGGCTTAGGGTGGCCCTGTATTTTAAATCATTCTTTTTCTGATTTTGTCTAACAGAACCTTCCTTTGAAATGGCAAGCTCCTGCCCACCCAATTCTGCTCTCTTCAACACTGCTCTCCTCTATTTTAAGGTCATGCAATGTCACTGTTTTAATTTTTCTTTTTATCCATTTCAACTGCAATGACGCCAGGTAAGTCATTGGTGGATTCAGACAATAGGAGGCCGTGCACTGTCCTGAAAGATGGCTTCCTCGGGGAAGTTAGACTTTGTCTCTGGAAATGGTGCTCTACAACGCTGAGAAAGAACTATATTCTGCATTCTGTATCTTCTCCTTTGCTCCATCTATTGTTCTTAGTGTCTGACTTCATTGTCAAACTCCACCATCTTCCAATCCTAAAGCCTCCGCTACGATAAAGGACATGGGCAGCAAGGCTTGGGCACACCATCAACCCCATGCCCCAGTCGGGTTACACATGGTCATGCCTTTAGTTCATAAGTTATAGGAGCGGAATTAGGCCACTCAGCCCATCAAGTCTACTCCCCCATTCAATCATGGCTGATCTATCTTTCGCTCCTAACCACATTCTCCTGCCTTCTTCCACTAGTCCCTTCACCGCATAATCAACAATCTATCAATCTCCATCTTAAAAAATATACTGTCATGGCCTCCACAGCCTTCTGTGGCAGTGAATTCCACAAATTCACCACCCTTACAAACGCCTAATAGTTCTTCACCTTCATGTAGCAAGGATAAAGTGAACGGTCTTTTTCCCCAGAGTTGAGAAATTCACCCTCATCATCTTTCTAAAGGTACGTCCTTTTATCCTGATGCTGTGCCCTCTGGTCCTAGACTCTCCCACTAGTGGAAACATCCTCTCAACATCCACCGTGTCCAGATCTTTCACTATTTTGTAAGTTTCAACGAGGTCCCCCCTCATCATCCTTCTAATCTCCGGCGAGTGGAGGCCCAGTGCCATTAAACGCTCATCACATATTAACCCAATCATTCCTGGGATTTAGAAAGTTCTTGCAGATCCCTCACCGGCACTCGCCACACATCTTGCCACATCCCACTGCAGTGTGTGAGAACAGGTGGGGAGGGATTTCAAAAGGGCTTCTCAACCAGCGATGGATAATTCCCATCAGACAAGCTGGAACTGAACATAATTTGTGAGGAAAAACAGTCTCTCTGATCATAGTCATAGATACCCAGCACAAACAGGCCCTTTGGCCCACCCTGTCCATGCTGACCTCTGCTAGCATTCCGGGCCAGTCCCATTTGCCTGCATTTAAACCCTTTCTATCCATATACCTGTCCAAGTATATTTTGGAAGTATTGGCACCACGCGTTTCTACGTGTTTGATTTATGTGTTTTTGAAATAACACGCTTGTTCACTTAATATCATAGCTCGACTTACGCACTCGTATTTTTGGAATAACGCTCTCAAATTTAAACCTGGAAGCATAAGCGTTTCGTTTTCGCGTTTCTGAATGCTTTGAGAATGTAACCCCCACGTAACAGGCGAGGTGCCTGTGAATGTACCCGCTTCTATAGCTTCCTCCAGCCGCTCGTTCCAGGTACGGACTGCTCTCTGTGTCAAAAAGTTATCCCTGAGATCCCTCTGAAAACTCTCCCCTTAAGCCTGTGCCCTCTAATTTTAGAATCCTCAACTCTGGGGAAAAAGACCGTTCACTTTATCCTTGCTACATGGAGGTGAAGAACTATTAGGCGTTTGTAATGGAGTCAATCAGTTGCTACGTAACTACGGGGCTTTTATTCCCTTTTTAAAACACCAGCTGTAAATGATACAGACTCCAAGCCCAAAGGAACATAGACCCACACTCTGTGCAATTATTGTTCGGGCCGCAGATCACAGGAGGTGCATATGAACTGGTTAAATCATTCATCACACATACAAACCGTGTACAGTGCAGCCATGAACAAAGACCCTCTGTGCTGGGGTGGGCCAACGACTGGATGGATATACAGTGGACGAGTTCTCCACTCAACCCCGCCTGTTGCCTGCTCCCTGCAACAACAAACCGAGCTCACAGTGTCACACAGAGATGCAGCACGGAAACAGGCCCTTCAGTCCACACCGGCTGTCAACTACCCATTCTTCCTCCATAAATCCCATTTCTTTTATTCTCCCTACACTCCCATCAACTGCCCACTGATTCTACCTATAATTGGTAGGTCTCAGCTATTGTTTAGAGATATAGCATGGAAACATGCCCTTCAGCCAACGCCAACTATCTATCACCCATTCACGCTAGTTCTAAGTTATCCAACTGTTGCATCCGCTCCCTGTTTAGTTTAGTTTATTATCACGTGTACCAAGATGCAGTGAAAAGCTTTTGTTGCATACTAAAGGGTCTGTCCTACTTCCACGACTTAATTCAAAACCTCTGCCGAGTTTAAAGGACCTAAAAAAAAATCAAGATCGTGATAATCTACGAACTCCTACGACCTTCCATGACTATGTTCACAAACTCCTACGAGTATGTCTACGAATTCCCACGACTATTTTGATGCCCACCTTACGAGTAAAAAGTAGCAATTTCTTTCATCCCGACCATTTGTTTTTACTCGTGGGCATTTTTTACCGGGCTGGAAAAAACGTCCCGACTTACCTGATGCCACGAGTACCTACGGCTAGCATAACGGCCCGCTACGATATATCTACCAACTCCTACGGACTCGTTACGAACATTCTGCGAGTTTGAATCAAGGGGAAAACCCGGGAGAATTCGTGAATAACTCGTGAAAGTGGGACAGGCTGTTAACCAGTCAGCGGAAAGACTACACATGATTACACTCGAGCCGCCCACAGTGTACTGATACAGGTTAAAGTAAGAAATGCTGCTGTTGGAGTAGAGGTTTTAAAGAGCGGAGCAATTGCAATGCGCGAATGCAGATCCACGTCTGTCATCTTGGTAGCCTACACACTTGGGGCAATTTACAGAGGCCAATGACCAGACCGAACCTCACCTGTTTGAACCATGGGAGGAAACAGAAGCACTCGGAGGAAACACACAGAGCGTGCAAGAGGTCCCAAGGTATGAAAACACATACCTCCAGATTCAGGGACAGTTTCTTCCCAGCTGTGATCAGGCAATTGAATCATCCTCTCTCAACAACTAGAGAGTGATCCTGACCTCCCATTTACCTAATTGAAGACCTTCGGACTATCTTTTACCGGACTTTACTGAACTTTATCTTGTACTAAATGTTATTCCCTTTATCCTATCTGTACACTGTGGACGTCGTGAATGTAGTCATGTATAGTCTCTCTGCTGACTGGACAGCATGCAACAAAAAAGCTTTTCACTGTACTTCAGAATATATGACAATAAACTAAACTAAACTATAAACTATAACTTGGGGTGGCATGGGGTTGCAGCGGTAGAGTTGCAACTTACAGCGTCAGAGACCTGGGGTCAATCCTGACTATGGGTACCGTCTGCATGGAGTTTGTACGTTCTCCCCGTGACCATGAGGGTTTCCCTGGGTGCTCTGGTTTCCTCCCACATCCAAAGATGTACGGGTTTGTAGGTCAATTGGCTTCAGTAAAATCGTAAATTCTCCCTCATGTGTAGGATAGTGTTAGGGTGCGGGGATCGCTGGTCGGCGCGGATTCGGTGGGCCAAAGGGCCTGTTCCAACGCTGCATCTATAAACTAAACTAAACTCATATTTTTTATCTTCATAATATGGGTCTTAGTGATGGAGCAGACTTTCACTCAGAATTTAGCACGTACCAAAATTATTTTCACCGTGCTTCTGTACACGTGACAATATGTTAAATTAAAAGTAAACTGAAAGCTTAATTGCTTAGCTAGCTTTAATTCTGCAGGCACTAACCGCCAACTGCAATATTCAATGCACCTTGTCTCTTCAGTCTAATCCTCTTTTGCAGCGAGGGCAACATAATATAACAAAATCCCCGCGCAGATGAAAGGCTCTTGACATCTCCACCCCCCTCACCCCGACCAACAAAGGGATGATGTCCAAGTAGTTAATAATGGTCGGCGATGAGCGATTGCAAGAGGTGAAACAGTGTGTGGATTATTATATCTGCTGACACCACAAAATGGTTACCGCCTGCCCTTTCATCAGCAGCCACAGATGATAGTTGCACTGAATGAGCTGAGGACACACCGTTGATCTCAACGTGTAATTATTTATAAAGCCGCCACTCAGGATTCCTCCCTTGCACCAGTCAATCTGCAGAGGCTGTTCAGGTGCACATCAGCACTTGGTAAATTATAAATAAGCATGCAACCTAAAAAAGCTTTAGGCTTTAGAGATTCAGCACGGAAACAGGCCCCTCGACTGCGCCGACCAGCAATCACCCCGTAAGGGACAAAGCCAAAACCTGTACCTCTTTGGAGTGTGGGAGGAAACCGGAGCACCCAGAGAAAACCCACACGGTCACAGGGAGGACGTACAAACTCAGGTAGCACCCATAGTCAGGATCGAACCTGGGTCTCTGGCGCTGCAAGGTAGCAACTCTACAGCAGTGCCACTGTGCCACCCAGGACAAGCTTTTTCCTTAAAAGACATTTGGACAGGTACATGGACAGGAACGTTTAGCTCAGTTTAGTTTATTATTGTCACTTGTACCGAGGTACAATGAACAGCTTTTGTTGCATGCTATCCAGTCAGCGGAAAGACTATACATGATTACAATCAAGTCGACAACAGTGTACTGATACAGGATAAAGGGAATAACGTTTAGTGCAAGATAAAGTGTCTTGTATCTGTACACTGAGGACAGCTTGATTGTAATCATGTACAGGCTTTTCGCTGACTGGATAGCACACAAGAAAGCATTGTATTGTACCTTCAAACATGTGACAATAATAAACTAAACTGTAGCAATACCTTGTTAAAACTCTGGCTGTAATGTAATACTCAGTGTTGCATTATCAATACCTATGCATCATTTGTACAATGTCAATACCAAGTACTGCATTATTAGTTTTTGACATATTAATACTATATGCTCCTATGCCAGTGTATTATTAATTCCCCTGGTATCACAACAGTATCTGATGTGCACCAGTACATGTTGTATTCATAACTCCTGTAAAGGGCCTGTCCCACTTTCACGCCCTAATTCACAACCTTTTTTACTCGTGGACATTTTTCATCAGGCTTAAAAAAATGCTGCAACCTACTAGATGCCACAAGTACCTATGGCTAGCATCACGACCTCCTACGACCTACCTACGACCTCCTACGACCATGCTGCGAGTACGAGTCAAGGACATATTCGGCAGAGGTCGTGAATTAGGTCGTAAAAGTGGGACAGGCCCTTTACCGTCCCAGTAGTTAATGCTTCAACATCTCATGGGCGGCACTAAAGAGCAGTCCAGAGCTGCCATCCACTTGATTGGAGACCCTCGAACCATGTTTAATCGGCCTTTACTGGACTTTATCTTGCACTAAATTCCTTTTATTCCTTTTATTCTGTATCTGTACACTGTGGACGACTTGATTGTAATCATGTGAAGTATTTCCGCTGACTGGAAAGCACGCAACCAAATAAACTAATAATAAGCAATAAACCTCACGTTTATCGGTATTTCATATTTTCCATCTTCATAATTAGTGATGGAGCAGACTCAGTCAGTGGGGCTCTGAATTCGGCCAAGCTGGACTTGACTGAAACTTGAGCATAAGACATGGAGCAGAATGCTTTTCCAGCTAGGGTGGAAGATAATTTTCCAGGGTGGAAAAAATTGACATCAAATACTGGAGGGCACAGCTTTAAGGTAAAGGGCACAGCTTTAAGGTAACGGGCAAAGTTTAAAGGAGATGTGTGGACAGGTATTTTATGCACAGGGTGTTGGGTGCCTGGAACGCACTGCCGGGGGTGGTTTTGGTTTTACTTTAGAGATACAACATGGAAACAGATCTTTCAGTCCACTGAGTCCACACCGACTAACCATCACTCATACGCTAGTTCTAACTTATACATGAGGGACAATTTACAGAAGCCAATTAACTTACAAACCTGCATGTCTTTGGAATGTGGGAAGAAACCGGAGCAGCCGGAGAAAGCCCACATGGTCACAGGGAGAACGTGCAAACGCTACACAGACAGCACCCGTAGTTACGATCAAACCCGGGTCGCTAGCGCAGCATGGCAGCCACTCTACCGCTGCGCCACTGTGCCGCCCTAAGAAGTGGTGGAGGCAGATACGACGTGGCTTTTAAGAGACTTTTGAATAGGCACATGGTTATGCAGGGAATGGAGGGATAGGGATTGCATGCAGGCAGATAAGAGTTGGTCTTGGTATCAGGCATTGTGGGGATGAAGGATCTATTCTTGTACTGTACTGTTCTATGTGCTATAAGTACAGAAGTACATCGTGGCACGTACAAACTAGAAGGCACAGGTTGAAGGCAAGATGGGGGACAAGTTTATTTTCAAAACATAAAATGGTGGGTGCCTGGAACACTGTCAGAGATGGTGAAGGCAAATATGATAGGGGCATTTAAGAGACTTGTAGATAGGCACGTGAATATGCTAGGAATGGAGGGTAGACACAAAATGGCGGAGTAACTCAGCAGGACAGGCAGCATCTCTAGTGAGAAGGAATGGGTGACATTTCGGGTCGAGACCCGTAAAAAGAAGGGCCTCGACCCGAATTGTCACCTATTCCTTCTCTCCAGAGATGTTGCCTGTCCCGCTGAGTTACTACAGCATTTTGTGTCCACCTTCCATTTAAACCAGCATCTGCAGTTCTTTCCTACACTAGGAATGGAGGGGGATAATTCACATGCAGGCAGAGATTAGTTTATCTTGGAATCATGTCCAGCACGGACATTGCGGCCTAAATGGCCTGTTCATGTGCTGCACTGTTCTATGTTCTCTACCCAATGGAGCAGGAGAAAAAGCCAGTCTTAACATCTATATTTCAGGAGTGGAATCGATAAGTGTGGAGGAGTGGAGGAGTACCTGCTGGCCAAGTAGAGGTTTCAGAATTGCTATGGATAGTTCAGTTGCAGGACAAGGATATCTATGGATGTGGAGTCACAGCGGCTGAATAAGTGGCGATTAGGTACAATCTAATTCACCAGTGGCGCAGACATGAGGCTGATCGGCCTTCTCTGGTTCCAACTTTTATAGCACTTAATCAGATCTCTCAGCTGCATCTACAAGTGCTTCACATACAGAGAATTGCATTGAAGACTAGTGACTCTTGTTCTATAGTTGAACAAGACAGCTGTACAGGGTGACATGGTGGCACGGCAGTAAAGTTGCTGCCTCACAGCGCCAGAGACCTGGGTTCAATCTTGACTATGTGTGCTGTCTGTACGGAGTTTGTACGTTCTCACTGTGACCGCATGGGTTGTCTCTGGGTGCTCCGGTTTCCTCCCACATTCCAAAGATGTGCAGGTTTATAGGTTAATGCGCTTTGGTAAAAATTGTAAATTGTCCCTAGTGTGCAGGATAGAGCTAGTGTAAGAGGATCGCTGGTCGGCATGGACTCGGTGGGCCAAAGGGCCTGGTTCTATGTTGTATCTCTAAACTAAACCTTTCTGCTCCGTCGGATTAGACAAGGGAGTTGACAATTATTTTGAGTGGTGTTTTCTGTGACAGCTACATTTTCTAATCCTTTCGAACAGCACCTTGCTCATCTTTGTGTGGTAACATGGAATCATTACTGTTGTTGAAGTCACCAGCTGATGGAGGTTTTGCTGTTTTGACTAAAGAATCACACGTTAAGTTAAACCATTGGCAGCAAGGGGAGAGAGGGGGGGAGAAAGAGGGAGGGGGAGAAAGAGGGAGGGAGAGAAGGTGAGGGGGCGGGAGAGGGTGAGGGGGCGGGAGAGGGGGAAGGAGAAAAAGTGAACGAAGAGAAAGTGTAAGAGAGAAAGTGCATGAGAGCAAAAAACAAAGAAAGAAAAACAAAAAAGGGAGCAAGGAAGAAAGGAGCGCAAGAGGAGTTGAAACGGAACGGGAGAAAGGGAGGAAAGTACAGATGGAGGGAAATAAGGAGAGAGAGAGGGAATGGAGAAAGAGTAAGAGAAAAAGAGCAGGAGAAAGTGAAAGAGTGAGAAAGAATGAAAAAAGGTAGAACACCGGAAGATGGAATAAAGGAGTGTGAGAGAGTCGAAGGGAGAGGCCAGGGCTCAGTTTGCCGTGATGTACGTCAGTGTCAGTGGGTTTGTCAGGTTTACTCTGGGTTGTATTGTGCTGCAAAATGGACACAAGCAATTTACCTTTACTTATGTCCGCAGTTGGCAATGAGCGAAACAAAGTGAAAACCTATTCCAGTGGTTTATAAATGCTTTAACATTTTTGAGAAAGAATCATTTGAAAGAGAAGTTAACCTGTTATTTATAGAGTCTTACTGCGAGGAAACGGGCCCAACTTGCCCACGCCGACCAACATGCCCCATCTACACCAGTCCCACCTGCCCACGTTTGTCCCACATCTCTCTTAAACCTTTCCTATCCATGTACCTGTCTAAACGTCTCTTAAACGTTGTGATAGTACCTGCCTCAACTACCTCCTCTGGCAGCTCGTTCCTTACACCCACCGCACCTTTTGTGTAAAAAAAGTTGCTCCTAAGGTTCTGATTAAATCTTTCCCCCCCCTTATCTGAAACCTATATCCTCTGGTTCTCGATTCCCCTACCCTGGGTAAAAGACTCTGTGCCTTTACCCTATCAATTCCGCTCACGATCCTGTCCATGATCTGATGTGTTGGGGAGTTGACATTCTTATTGTTCTTTTAGCATGGGAAAATAAGATCAATAGCGATTGAATGAGGGAGCTGGAAGGTAGCTTTTGCTGGACATGCTACAAAGATCCCACAGGAGTTAACAGGAGCTAAAAGAAAAAAAAAATCTGCTTGACTGTGTGTATATTTGAGCAAGATTGCTTCAAGGGCTCAGATTAGAACAGAAACAAAGCTTACTTTGACAGGAGCGCCTATACAATTAAAGCCAGGTTGTTATGCTTGAATGTCACATTGAAGCAAATCATTATTTAATGTTGACAAAGCGTTCAGATAGGTCAGTCCTCCTAAGTGATTAAAATGCTTGTAACAGATGCCAAAAGGTATACTGTAAATAACTGTCCCTTTAATTCTTATCTTTCTCAGACACTTGAATGCCAATTGTAGATGTGTGTGGTGGGGGGTGGGGGGATTGTCCTCTAATTACCTATTTCAGTGTGTTTAAAAAAAATGCAGCCTGGGTTATCTGAACATCTTTGTAAATTTTATTTATTCCAACCCCAAAAGCAGACCATTCAGCCCATCAGATCCATGCAGGTAAATCCCTTCCATCGCATTCTTCCCCTGACCTGTGGTCTTGCAACATTATATCTGGGTAGGTTCATTGGTCATTTAAATTGCCCCTCGTGTAGATGAGAGGTGGAATCTGTGAAGAGCTGATGGTAATGGGTAACGAATAATCTAGTTTTACTTTTAGAGATACAGGGCAGAAACAGGCCCTTCGGCTCACCGACTCAACGCCACCAGCGCTCCCCGTACACTACTTCAATCCTACTCACTAGGTACAATTTACAGAAGCCTATTAACCTACAAACCTGCACGACCTTAGAGTGTAGGATGAAACTGGAGCACCTGGAGAAAACCCATGTGGTCACTGGGAAAACGTACAAACTCCGTACAGACAGCACCTGTAGTCAGGATGGAACCCAGGTCTCTGGCGCTGTGAGGCAGCGACTCTAGTGTAGAGGAGGCATGTTGGTCGACATAGGCAAATTGGGCCGAAGGGCTTGTTTCCATGCTGTATGACTATGACTCAATGATCTCTATATCAATGGTTCAATGGAGTTCTATTGTCATGTGTGTAGTTAAACATTACATAGTGAAATTCATTTTGCATATAATGCTCACACCGCCACATAATGCAGTATAATCAGCACTTCGGGAATATGGAAATCTCACATGCCTATGAATTCCTTTTTGCTTCTTTTGCCAGTCATTTACAATTGTATCGAGTAGTAATGTCTTCTCTTTGCCACTTACCCACACTAGAGGTAGATGACAGGTGCCAATTGACCATGTTTGAGATGTGGAAGGAAACTTCCACTTCCAGTACATCTACTCCCATATCATATGATCTTATGATCCCAATTTTTCAACCACTCCCTACTCACATGGGACAATTAACCTACAAGCCTGCAAGTAATGGGATGTGGGAGGAAACCGGAGAAAACACTCAGTCACAGAAGGACCATGCAAACTCCACACCAAGGTCCAGATGAAACCCGGGTCACTGGTGTTGTAAGGCAGCAGCTGTAAGGCAGCAGCTGTGCCACTGTGCTTGTCTCAATCTTTCAAAGAATTATCTATCTCCACCTTAAATATATCTAATGATCTTGCTTCCACCACCTTGAGAGACAAGGGATTCCAGACATTCTCCGAGGGAAGGAATACCGATGCTCCTCAGTTCTAATTGACTTTACTTTAGAGCTAAATGCTGGAACAGGCCCTTCAACCCACCCAATCCGCGCTGACCAGCGGACACTAACACTGTCCTACACACTACAGTTGAAGTTGTGTCCTGCAATTTTTACTGAAACTAAATTAACCTACAAACCTGTTTGGAGTGTGGGAGGAAACCAGAGCACCCGGAGAAAACTCACATGGTCACAGGGAGAAGGTACAAACTCTGTGCAGACAGCATCCGAGATCAGGATCGAACCCGTGTCTTTGGCGCTGAAAGGCAGCAACCTTATCGCTGCGCCACCGCGCCACTCTATTAAAGGGTATTTACCAACCCAGATTACGTTATTAATAGAGGTAGCCAAAAGCACGAGTTTCTCTGGCTCTGTGTGGCAGCAACTCTACTGCTGCGCCATTGTGCCCATCTAAATCTTTCAAAGATCTGTCTCCACCTTAAATGTATTTAATGATCTTGCTTCCACCACCCTCAGGGACAAGGAATTCCAGACATACTCAGAGGGAAATAAATTTCTATGCTCCTCAGTTCTAATTGACTGGCCCTGTTTATTTATTAACAGCGATGTCAGACAGGAGAGGCTGGGCTGTTCTCCTTCAGCAGAAAAGGTGAGAGGAGATTTGGCAGAGATATACAAGATCACGACTAGTTTAATTAGGGTAAGCAGAGGAAAGCTGTTCTCATTAGCAGGCGCTTGGAGGACCAGGAGACACAGGCTCACAGTGTTGAACAAGATAATACAGATGCAGATACTCTATGACATTTGACGGCTCTGGGCCTGTACTCTCTGGAGTTGAGAAGGACCTCATTGAAACTTACTGAATAGTGAAATGCCGGGATAGAGTGGATGTGGAGAGGATGTTTCCTCTCAGGATGTGGGAGAGTCTAGGCCCAGAAGGCATAACCTCAAAATAAAGGAAGTACCTACAATGGAGATGAGGAGAAATTTCTTTAAAGTCAGAGGGTAGTGAATTTGTGAAATTCATTGCCACCGACGGCAGTGGAGGCCAAGTCATTGGGTATTTTTAAAGCGGCGATTGACAGATTCTTGATTAGTAAAGGTGTGAAATGTTATGGGGAGAAGGCAGGAAAATGGGGTTGAGAGAGAAAGATAGATCAGCCATGATTTAATGGTGGAGGAGACTCAATGGGCCGAATGGCCTAATTCTGCTCCTATAGTTTATGAGATTATGATTAATCACTAAATCTATTTCTGCGTTTACAGCAAAATTATACCAGTGTTGCAGAACACCAACAAAAGAAAATTCCAAGTTTATGTAGGATTTAAAGCAAGATTAATTTAGGCCAATTTGATGTGCTGTGGGTGAATACAGTTCAATAGGCCAGAGAAAACATCTTAGAAATCCTTTGTTTAAAACACAAAGATTTTAGGAAGTCTTTCAAAGGATAACTATATGGATTAGCTGAAGGAATTTGGTAGAAACAAGATGCCGTAACAAATATCAGCTTGTGTGAGATAAGATGCTAGAGAGATTAACAATAAAATAATCAGCTCCAGTGTTGACTGGGGCTGGGTTTAGAAACCTGCCAATTATTTTCTCTCTCATGAGACTGGCACATGGACAGGATAGGTTTAGCGGGTTATGGGCCAAGCAAGGACAAGTTGTACTAGTGGATGGGGCAGGGGCAAGTTGGGCAGAAGGGCCGATTTCCATGCTGTATAACTCCATAACTCTAAAGTCAACTGAGCCTTAGATCTGGTCATCTCAACTGTGCTGCTGGAGGATAGTCTGATGAGCAAGCCTACAGCACAATCAGTGTTTTCTATCAGGGAAAGAGCCCACCAGTCAATGGATATAATAAAATAAAACAACAGGACATTCCTGAACTGCTGCCCTGATAAGAACAAATAATCTACGATCTTAGATCGACACAAAATGCTGGAGTAACGAGTCAGGCTACGATCTACGATCTAGTTGTTTACAGATGTGGCAAAGCTTTATAAATGAGAGTCAATAAATTCCAAATGACTAAAAAAGGCATAAAAGTCCAAAGGCAGGTTTCCTTTAAATAAAGCATTCCCTCGGTGACACAATTGCTGATTGCATGAGGGAAATATTGCAAAAACCTCTCTCTCTCTCTCCGTCCTCATTCCAGTAAATTGAATGCTTTTCAGTTCAAATTCTTCGGAAGGAGATATCAGTGCCTGGATTGCATACTTTACCATATTTGCAGCTCCGCATGTCTGCTGTGTATCCTTTGCAAAAAAAGTTGCCATCTTAGGTGTTTAGTGCGATTCTACCTCCAAACCTCCGGAATATGGGACCCATGCATAATTAAAACATCATATCATTTTGAATTTGGTCCTACGTTTCAGAAGAACCAACAATTCAAATTGCAATGTGATTTTTAAAACCTTTTCTTTGCTCCGTAGAATCTCAAAAGAAGCACTGTTGGGCGACAGTGGTGCAGCGTTAGAGCTGCTGCCTCACAGCGACAGAGACACAGGTTCGATCCCGACAACGGGTGCTGGCGGTACGGAGTTTGCACGTTAGCCCTGTGACTGTGTGGGTTTCCTCCAGGTACTCCAGTTTTCTCCCACGTCCCAAAGACGTGTGGGTTTGTAGGTTAATTGTCCCTAGTTTGTGGGGAGTGGATGCGAAAATGTGGGATAGCATAGAACTAGCATGAACGGGTGATCGATGGTTGCCGTGGACTTGGTAGAGCGAAGGGCCTGTAACCAGGGTGTATCTCTAAAATAAACAATGGACAAAGAGTTTCCATAGAATCTCAAGGGGACAGAGGAGCGTTGTTTGTCCCCTAGACTTTCTGCAGACTAATTTTGTTGGTCCCGTTCCCCGTTCTTTCCCCACAGTTCTGCAAATTATTTAAATATTAAGCAAATTGTTCCCTTCTGAAACTGGCTTTGCATCCATCATTCTTTCATAGATGTTTTAACAACTCAGAGCATAAAGAAGTAGAAAGAATCTTGACTGGTTGCATCATGGCTTGGTATGGCAATTCTAACCTAAATCAACAGAATATTACATTCCTCTTTCACTGGCATGGACTGTTTTTCCAATCGCGTATTTTTGCACTGATGTCTTGTTTTGTTTTTATAAAGTCTTCCTCATTTTATTTTCTTGTACAATTTGTATAATTTATGGTTGTTTTGTGCATCGGAGAGTCACAGAGTTATACATCATGGAAACAGGCTCTTCGGTCAAACTTGTCCATACCGACCAAGATGCCCTATACAAGCTAGTCCCATTTGCACATGTTTGGCCCATACCTCTTTCCTATCCACGTACCTCTCCAAATGTCTTTTAAAGGGCCTGTCCCACTAGGCAATTTTTTTCGGAGACTGCCGGCATCATTGACTGACGTATCAGGTCATCGAAAAATTTGCGGCGTGATGACGCATGACGCGTGGTGTTTTTTCAAGTGTCGCAACATTTCTTTTGTCGCCGCTGGATTTTGAAATGTTCAAAATCTTTCGGCGACACTGACATGACGCTGGCAGTCGTCAAAAAAAAATCGCCAAGTGGGACTGGCCCTTAAATGTGTTGTCTGAGTTTGTATGCCTGTGATGCTGTTCCAAGCAAGATTTCCATTCTACCTGTACTTCACCATACTCATGCATAGGACAATAAACTCAACTTGACTTGGTTTGAAGTATTTCCCCATACTATCCGGAGTATTTGGCCAACCACATGAAACTTGTGCCCTCAGGTCATTAGTTTCTCCACTCTTGGGAATACTTTTGCTGATCAAACCCCTTCAAGCATTTGCGCTCCTTTCTAAAGTGTCCTCTAACTTTCTCAGAGCTTATCTCTTACGACGACTCAATTACAGGAATGGCAGAACGTGGTTAACTTATTTGACCTTTGCCCCCGGCAACTAGGGAGTTTGAATTCCATTAATTAAATAACTGGAGATTTAAAAGCCTAGTCTCAGTAATCGTGACTGATTGTCAAAATATCCGGTTCACTAAAAGTCTTTCAGGACAGGAAATTACGTCGTCCTTAACCAGTCTGTCCTTCATGTGACTCCATATTAAAGTTGGATGTCAAAGGGAGATGCAGCACAGAGAAATACATCGGCCCATCGAGTGTTCACTGACTATCAACCAGCCAGTTACACTAAACTTGTATTAAACCTGCACCCATTTCTCCTGCCATTCCAGGTTCAGTTTCTTTCCACCTGTTATCAGGCAAATGAACAATGCAACCAACAACTAAAGCCTGGTTCTGAGCTGCTATCTACCTCATTGGAGACCCTGGGACTATCTTTAATCGTACCTTTCTGGACTTTATTTTGCACAAAACGTTATTCACTTTATCCTATATCTGTATACCGTGGATGGCTCGATTTGTAATCATGTATAGTCTTTCCACTGATAAAACATAAAAAGCGTAAGAAGAGTAACTCAGCAGGACAGGCAGCATCTCTGGAGAGAAGGAATTGGTGACATTTCGGGTCCAGACCCTTCTTCAGTCTATCCAGTTCAGCTGACTGGATAGCATGCAACAAAAAAGCTTTTCACTGTACCTCGGTACGTGTGACAATAAACTAAACTAGCTTACCCCTTTCCCATCACATCCCATCCCCTTCCATTTATATCCCTTCCTGTAGCTTTACATTTCATTCCTCGTCTATCCCTACCTGGCACCCTTTTGCCACCTTTTCATCTCCATCCTTTGCCACCTACTCCACCCATCTGTCAATTACCCCCCTCACCTGTATCCACCTATCACTCGCCAGTTTATCACACTCCCATTGTCCAGTTTTCTCCCCCCCCCCCCCCCCCCCCACCTTCACCAGTCTGAAGAAGCGAGCTCTAAACGTGCTCTGTCCAGTTCCCTTCACAAGTGATGCCTGACCTACTAAGTTCCTCCAGCACTTTGCGGTTTATTCAAGATTCCAGCGTCTGCAGTTCCTTGTGCCTTCAAACCTCCATTTACCTTATTTTTCACTCTTCCCACATTCGTATCAGTTTTCCCAGATTCTACACCCACACACCAGGGACAATTTACAGTGGCTAATTAAGCTACCAGCCTGTAATTCTTTGGGACGTGGGAGAGAAACAGGAACACCCCGGGCAAGACCATACAATCACAAGGAGAACGTGCAAACTCCACGCCCAGAGCACAGCAGGTCAGGACTGAAACCCAGTGACACAAAGAACGGTAGATGGTGAAATCTTGAGCAAAACACAAAGCACTGGAGGAACACAGCTGGTCAGGCAGCATTATTAGACTTTAGAGATACAGGATAGAAACAGGCCCTTCAGCCCACTGAGTCTGCGCTGACCAATGATCACCCCGTACACTAGCACGACCCTACACACGAGGGACAATTTACTATTCACGCAAGCCAAATAATCTACAAACCCATGCGGCTTTGGAATGTGGGAACACCCGGAGAAAACCCTTGCGGCCACCGGGAGAATGGACAAACAATACAGATAATATCCATAGTCAGAATTGAACGCAAGTCTCTGGTGCTGTAAAGCAGCAACTCAACCGCTGCCCCCACTGTATCTGTGGAGGAAATGGGGTCTGCGCCTGAAGGGTCCCAATTTAAACCCAATCCCTCTGCAGATTAGTTTCACTTAGTTCAGAGATAGCGTGGAAACAGGACTCACCAAATCCATGTAGTACCATCGCTTGTTCACACTAGTTCTACATTATTCCACTTTCTCACCAACTCCCTCCACATCAGGGGCATTTTTATTTTATTTTTTATTTTTACAGAGGTCAATTAAGCTACAAACCCACAAGTCTTTCCGATGTGGGAGGAAATTAGAGCACCCGGAGGAATCCCATGCGGTCACCAGGAGAACGCAGACAACACCCGAGGTTAGGATCGAACCTGGATCTCTGGCGCTGTGAGATAGCGGCTCCACCAGCTGCGCTATTGATGTTGGCCGACGGCGGTAGAGTTGCTGTCTCACAGCGCCAGGACCTGGGTTCCATCCTGACTACGGGTGCTGTCTGTATGGAGTTTGCACGTTCTCCCTCAGAGCGACAGGATCTTAGAGGGCGTGTTAAGAGATTTCCGACTTTCTCTGACTTTTGTTGGCAAAACATATGGAAAATCATCAGCAGCTCCATAGCCGAAGCTATATTTTTAACATGGTGAAACGACTTTGCTGGCTTCGTTCTACTGTTTTCATAGCAGACTGCCCCTCCTCCCACTGACTCATTTGCTTCTTGCTTGTGGGAGCTGGATATCATTTAGGAGATGGAATCCTGGCTTGAAATTGCTGAGAATATCAGTTACCTTGGGAGCCAGAAGCCAGGATGAGCTGGCCTTTGGAAGGGAGGGGCCGAAAAAAAAGCGAATGGATCTGAGCCCAACGTTCCATACACAATAGGCATGAAACATATCTTGGCAATTTTTACTAAATGGACTCAGGACAGATCTGCAAGCAAAAGCAATCTTCATTTATAATCTTCGTAATCTTATAATCACAAGGATGTTACCAGGAAGGGAAGTCTTGAGTTGTAAGGAGGCAATCAATAGGCCATGACTTTTTTCCCCCTGGAATATAGGATGACCTTATCAAGATATGAAATTAAGAAATAGATAGATATAGTGAATGATCACAGTCTATTTTAGTTCAGTTTAGAGATATGGCAAATAAACCGACTTACTCCACAGTCAGAGTGAGGCCAAACACGTTGGAGGAACAGCACCTCATATTGAGTTTGGGCAGCCTACAGCCCAATGGTATGAATATTGATTTCTCTAATTTCAGGTAACCTTTCCTCCCTCTCCGTCCTTCAGCATCCTAATTGTCCTGCTAGTTTCACTGTCATCCTACTCAGTTTCACTGTCCGTATCCCTTCTTTATTACCTCTTCCACAGCCAACAATGGACCATTGTGGACTCCACCTTTCCTTTATGATCTGGCTGGCTTTGATTGGTTCTTTTCATACATTTCATTCATTTGTTCCTTGTACCTTTTCATTCCTCTAGTTTTCCTCTCCCCTGACTTTCATTCTGAAGATGGGTCTCGACCGAAAATGTCACCTATTCCTTATCTACAGAGATGCTGCCTGACCCGCTGAGTTACTCCAGCATTTTGTGTCCATCTTCGAAAGAAACAGACCCTTCGGCCCACTGAGTCGACGCCGACCATCGATCACCCGTTCATACTAGTTCTACGTTATCCCACTTTGTCATCCACTCCCTTCACATTAGGTGGGTAATTTTACAGTAGGCCAATTAGCCTACAAACTCCGCACGTCTTTAGGACATGGTTGAAAACCAGAGCACCCGGAGAAAAATCCACGCGATCGCAGGGAGAACATGCAAACTCCACCAACAGACAGCATCCGCAGTCAGGATTGAACTTTGGTCTCTGCGGTTGTGAGGCACAATTTCTACCAGCTGAGCCACTGTGTTCATGTTCATGTTATAGGGGCAGAATTAGGCCATTCGGCCCATCAGGTACGAGATTCAGAACACCTTTGCCAAGGTGAGTTGGAGTCAGATTCTTTCCTGAAAGTTGCTTTCGACTTTAGAGATACAGCGCAGGAACAGGCCCTCCGGCCCCAATCAGCTATCACCCGATATACTAGCACTATACTATACACTAGGGACAATTTACAATGCCAATTAACCTACTGACCATAAGTCTTTGGAGTGTGGTAAGAAACCGGACCACCTCGAAAAATTGGACGTGGTCACAGGGAGAACGTACGAACTCCATACAGACAGCACCTGTAGTTAGGATCGAACCCGGGTCTCTGGCACTGTAAGGCTGCGACTCTACCGCTGTGCCACCGTGCCACCCTCTAACTGTGCTCTGCAGCTACCCAAGCTGTTTTACTCAGTGAAGGCACCAAAACCAAACTAAACTGTGATCATTCACTATCTGTGTTCCGAGTGATTTTATATACCTCTATAGTTCAGAAGTAAAGCCTTGGAATTTTAAATTAACTTTTTGATTGAACATAAAACATCCAAAGCTTCACTTTGGAGGATCACAGTGTTTGAAATTGAAATAAATATTCCTGGAATGGTGACATATTTAGCAGAATTTGACAGCAAGTGTCAAGAAATGTTTCCGTCAGTCTGCGCATTTACGATGTACACTCCTACTTCCTAGCCTAACCTTTAGGCAAAGACTTGTGCTTTCTGTCCATTCTCTGTAGGCCATTTACCCTCATACAGTGTAGAAACAGGCCCTTGGACCCAACTAGCCCACACCGACCAACATGTCCCATCTTTACTAGTCCCACCTGCCTACGTTTGGCCTATATCCCTATAAACCTGTCCTATCCAATTACCTGTCTAAATGTTTCTGAAATGTTGCGATAGTCCCCGACTCAACTATCTCCTCTGGCAGCTTGTTACATACGCCCACCACCCTTTGTGTGAAAAAGTTGCCTGTCAGGTTCCTATTACATTGTTTCCCCTTCACTTTAAACCTATGTTCTCTGGTCTCGATTCCCCTACTCTGGGCAAGAGACTTTGTGCGTCTGCCCGATCTATTCTTCTCATGATGTTGTACATTTGTTAAAGAAGTCTGCTTCTGATTTTGCCAGCTGGAACATTAGGAAAAAGCGTATGGATGGCTACTAGGAAAAATAGGCAAAGGCGCTTTTAATAATACATCAGAATTTCCTATTGAAGTGTTCCAGTTTTATGTTAAAAACTATATGGCCTGGAAGCAAGTCTACTAACTCCACATGTATCATAGAATCTTAAAATTAGTTTTAATTTAGTTTAGAGATACAGCGTGGAAACTAGCCCTTCGACCCACCCTGTCCGCATTGACCAACTAGTAAATTAGTTCTATCCTACACACTAGGGACAATTTACAGAGGCCAATAAACCTGCAAACCTGCTCATCTTTGGAGTGTTGGAAGAAACCGGGGCAGGCAGAGAAAACCCAGGCTGTCACGGGGAGAACGTACAAACTCCGTACAGACAGCACCTGTGGTCAGGATCAAACCCGGGTCTCTGGCATTGTGAGGCTGCAACTCTACAGTTGTGCCACCGTGCCACTGCTCTTCACCACTGTGCCACATCCTATGGTTATGCCACAGAGGGTGGCTATTCTGCCCATCCAGCTCCTAGTTGAGCCATCGATTAACATAAAATTCTCCAATTTTTGATTGAACATTGAATTCTCCAATTTTAGGCTGAACATCGAATTTTCCAATTTTAGATAACCTCCAACCAATCCCTCTCTACCCCCCCCCCCCCCCCCCCCAGTATTGACCTATTACCTGCCACACTTTCTTTTTCCAGCTTTCTTCTCCCCCCTACAATCAGACTGAAGAAGGGTCTCGACCCGAAAAGATACCTATCCATGTTCCCCAGAGGTGCTGCCTGACCTGCTGAGTTACTTCAGCACTTTGTGTTCTTTCAAGATATTTCATTATACCTGTACCTCAAAGTACTAGTGCATATATAACAATAAACGTGACTTAACAGACAACACCCAAGGTCAGATTGAACCCGGGTTTCTAATGCTGTGAGGCGGTGGCTCTACCATTGCACTGTTGTGCCAAGATCATGGGTTGCATTGTATTTAAAACATATTCACTTTTTTTTTCCATATTTATGAATAATATGGTAAATAAATGGTAATACTTACTAATAGATGGATATTTGTCCATGCATGTTCCTTAAATAGTAATCCCAATCTCATTCTCAAATTTATTTTACTTGGAGCCTATTCTCCTCCATACCACCCAATCTCTCTTTAATTCTTTTGAGAATTATTCTACTAGCGATACCTGACAATGTGGGAGGAATTGGCAAAAACGTGTCAGTCATGGGAGCAACTCATCAAATCAAGGCAAGAAACCCACACGATTCAAATACTAGAGGGCATAGCTTTAGGTTAAAGGTGATGTGCAGGGCAAGTATTTTTTATACAAAGGGTGATGGGTGCCCGGAACGTGCTGCCGGGGATGGTGATGGAGGCAGATATACGATAGTGGCTTTTAAGAGGCCTTTGAATAGGCAATTTGATGAGGGCCCTGTTTCCATGCTGTAGGTTGTTTGGAGTATTGTGTGTAGTTCAGGTCATCTGATTATAGGAATGATGTGGAGGCTTTGGAGAGGGTGCAGAAGAGGTTTACACGAATGATGCCTGGATTAGAGGGTATTGGCAACAAGGAGAGGTTCGACAGACTTGGATAGATTTCTCTCGAACGCCATAGTTTGATGGGCGACCAGATAGAAGTATCTAAAATTAAGAGAGGTATAGATAGTGTAGACCATCAAAACCTTTTTGCCAGGCTGGAAATATCAAATGCTAGAGGCCATAAAATGAAAGGGGCAAAGATTAAATTAGTTGTCCTGGGCTAGACTTTTTAATTTTATTTTTACACAGAGGGTGGTGGGTGCCTGGAACGCACTGCCAGATAGTGGTGGAGGCAGATACGGCATGACGTTTAAGAGGTTTTGGATGGGCACATAGCCTCCATTCATTGCTGACATTCATCAGCGCTGAAATGCTTTGACTACCACCAATCTTCCTTTCCCTCATTTCTCTCCTGTACAGGAGCCTGAAAACCGTGACCAGCAGATTCAAGAATGGACATTGCCCAGTCCATCAGGAGTACTGCCCTCCGCACCATCAAAGGGATCTACAGGAGGCGCTGCCTCAAAAAGGCAGCCAGAGTCATCAGAGACCCACACCACCCTGGCCGCACTCTCATTTCACTCTTACCATAGTGACGAAGGTACAGGCACCTGAAAACTGTGACCACCAGGTTCAAGAATAGCTTCTTCCCAACAACCATCAGACTCTTTGAACACTACACTGGGTTACTCAAGCACTTTGTGCTATTTTTAGTAAACTATCTTTCGTTGTACTACTTTGGGTTTTTTTCTTGCACTAGTATGGGGGATATTAATATAGTGAATTTTTTTAATTACATATTATCTATGTGCATTTTATTTACAGACCTGTTATGCTGCTACAAGTAAGAATTTGATTGTTCCGTTCTTGCTACATATGGCATTTAATCACTCTCGACTCCTAATCGTTACTTTCCTACACCAATCTCACATTCTATTATTTCTTTAATATCTGTAAACGTTGGTGTTTTAAAGTTCTCATTCAGCTAAAGGGAAATGGAGCTCATTGTGTTTTTTAGACTTTTGATTCTCTTTGGTTGATGCACACTCTGAAGACAGCAAGACCAATGTCTAGTTAACATAATCTAGCCATTCACTTCAGTGATCATAAGTTCATGAGTCATAGAATCAGAATAGGAGCATTTTGCCCATCGAGTCTACTCTGCCATTCCATCATGGCTGATCTATCTTCCCCCCTTAACCCCATTCTCCTGCCTTCTCCCCATAACCTTTGATCAAAAATCCGTCAATCTCTGCTTTAAAAATACCTCCACTTGCATCTGTGGCAATTAATTCCACAGATTCACCACCCTAAAGAAATCCCTCCTCAACTCCTATCTAAAGGTACACCCTTTATATTCTGAGGCTGTGCCCTCTGGTCCTCGACTCTCCCACTAGTGGAAAAATCCTCTCCACATCCACGCTATCCAGGCCTTTCACTATTCTGTGCCATGACATGGAAACCTCATTTGGTAAAGCATAGCATAAACAGTGACTCATCTGCAAAAGAATCAACATTTTATATCACAGCCAATTTATCTTGATACTCAGGCAGAGTGCAAGAGCTCATCATTATCCCGAGTACGGGACGTTATGTCTAGCACACACACACACATGACAGTATAATACACTCGCTCGTAACGCGCGCAAATCAACGAAGGCCATTTCCACACTTACTTTCAGCGAGTCAAAGCAGGCGATGACGCGTCCGTTTTCTACCTGACAGCTTTTGGAAGGGTGGGCAAATTTACATTCCGTGTCTGGACGCGAGCAGGTGCCTCTTTGGAATTCCCGGCACACTTCCAGCGTCAGCCATTTTGTGTCGCGGATCTGGGCCACGCTGACAGCCATGTTTGTGAATGAACAGACGGTCGAGATATATCCCAGGAGTAAAATCTATCAGGCAGACTGCGGTGCAATGAGGGTCGGTCAAAGAAAACTCTGCGGTGGTTTGGCGGGAGAATAAAAGACCACGCTTTGCGTTTCGAAGGCTTTTCCGCTGTAAAGATCACCACGTTTAAGTTTCCCCTCAGAGAAATCTCCTTGCATTGGAGAGGCCAGATGCTCTTGAAGTGAGTAAATTCAATTTAAGACAAAATGTTCTCTTTTCCTTTTTTATTCCGGCCGGAAAACGGCAAGTTGATGCGGGTCGGAAACAAGGACCGTGTGGAACTCTCAGTAATACATTCCGTTTTGAATTCGGTGAGTCGGGACAAGCTTTCTGCTGTGTGTGAGTTGCCCAGTGCAGCAATCCAAAGACACAATATCGAACCAGCTGAGTTAACAAGTGGTGAGTGCGATCAATATCGGTGAATCTGCCACTCCAACTGCAGTGATTTCAACCAATCGTCTTTTCTCCTTCAAGTGTTGGTCGTTCCCTCGATTTGTTTCAAGTAGGTCTTTCCAGCAGAGTTGGGTTTTTTAGTTTGTAAAGTTATAATTCTTTGTTCGTTACAGTAACACAGCAAGAGGTGAAATGCCAGCCTGAAATATTGTGAAGTGGCTGGCCTTCACTCTACTTCTCTCTCCCTCTCTCCCTCTATGTCCCTCTCTCTTTTAAGGAGGGAATGAAGGGGAAAGGGGTGGGGGTGAAGGGGAGGACAGGGGTGGGGAAGGGGCGGGTAATTGTACTAAAGCTGGAGGGGGTTTGGATGTGCAGTTGACGCAGTCTAGCTGGTAGCAAGCAAGGCAAAAAAGCAGAGACTGCCCTAGAAGCTGTTCCAAGCAGAAGAGTTTCCAGGAAAGGCACTTTTCAGTACCAACCTGTAGGAGAAAGAGATATATCAACATTTTACCAACCAGCATTGAACTCCTATCTCACACAAAGAAACCAAGGAAATTAAATAAAACCTTCGTGTGTCAAGATGGAAGTAACATGCAATGGCAAGTCTACCTGCATACGTGGCGAAACCGCACACAAACACCTAGAGAGCAGCATGGTGCAGCCGGCTATTGAGCATTTGATTATACAGTAGAGGGTCGATTCTCCCACCCAGTGAAGCGATGCATGAGATGGAGATGAGAATCAGGGAGAGTTTGCAGCCATATTCAGGGCAGGAAGCCAATAGCGTGGGCTGACTGTCACTTGAAAGGACGCGCCTGCGAGACACACACACGCTGCCGTGCAGCAAGCGCAGAGGACCTCTCTCAGGTGCAGCAAGACCGCTGTCTTCCCCCCTCCATCCACCTAACATGCGGTTAGCGGATTAATCCCGGTTAGTGTTTCACCAGCTTCTTGCAAGAGCCAAAGCACCTGCAGAATGTCTCTCATATACACGCACACGCACACACACACCTGGGCTCACTGGAATTTAGAAGGATGAGGGGGTTCCTCGTTGAATCTTACCGAATAGTGAAATGGCTTAGATAGAGTGGATGTGCAGAGGATGTTTCCACTAGTGGGAGAGTCTAGGACCAGAGGGCACAGCCTCGGAATTAAAAGACAATTTCGAAAGGACGAGAAGGGATTTCTTTAGCCATAGGACGGTGGATTTCTGGAATTCATTACTACAGAAGGCTGTGAAGACATTGAGTTTTTTTAAAGTGGAAAGGGACAGATTCTTGAATAGCAAGGGTGTCAAAGGTTATGTGGAGAAGGCTGGAGAATGAGGTTGAGAAGGCAAGATACATCAGGCATGATGGAATGGCAGAGTAGACTCGATGGGCCGAATGGCCTAATTCTGCTCCTGCAACTTATGAACACATATACACACTCATGCAAACCCAACACTTGCACACTTGTGCCCACATTAATTGCTCATACAAACACTGGCACACCATTGAACACACGGCTTTACATGAACACACACATGCACCCACACTTATACACTCATGCACGCTTACACTCTTATGCTAAAGAAAAGACACAAAGTGCTGGAGTAACACAGCGAGTCAGGCAGCATACCCTGGCGAACATGAATAGGTGACATTTCTGGTTGGGCCCCTTCAAATATGTGTGTGTAGAAATATATTCTATGGTATATGGACAGTCTGATCTGATCTGTATTAATGCCTACAATATTTTGTTGTGCTGCAGCAAGCAAGAATGTCATTGTCCTATCTGGGACACATGACAATAAAACTCTCTTGACTTGACTCTTCAGTCTGATTGTATTGGAGAGGGGAGGGAGAAAGTTGGAAAAGAGAGGTGGGTGTAGGATCCACCTATCACTTGCTGGCTTTGTCCTGACCTCTCCTCTCTTTCAGCTTTCTGGAGCCCCCGACCCTTAACGTTCATTTATCCGTGTTCTCCAGAGATGCTGCCTGACCAGTGAGTTACTCCAGCACTTTGTGTCTTTTTCTTTTGGCAAACCAGCGTTCCTTGCGTCGGTACTCTCGCGCACACACACGCGCACGCCTCTTACACGCATGCACATGTGCAGCACACGCGAGTGCACCCACGCATGCTGTCAGGCATGCACGAGCACACACACACACACACAATAGGTCAAGCTGAACTCTGCAGAGACTGCAGTTAACTTGGCAATGAGCTGCAGTGCTGGCTCAATGCAGCTTCTACTGTCGGCAATGAACGGGAGAGAGAGGGAGACGGGGATCGCTGTGAATGCTGCATTCTCTTCCCTCTGGCCCACACCCTGTCCCACAGCCCACCCACCCACCAACCCCCTCCCTCCTCCAAACTAACCCCCAAAAACCAACTCGGCATCCAGCTCCTGGCACAGACTGATGACGGTACATCGGTTTATAAACTGCTCCATTCAGCCAAATGGCCTTTTTTTCCCTCAATACATCACAGCCAAGTCAGATATTAACAAAAGCTGCCTTTTATGGTGACCTCTTTTTTTTTTCCACAGTCGAAGTTCATGTTAAACGGGGAACAGAGGAATCACAGTGATGTCTGTCTGTCTGACAAATCCAAGCTCTGTCAAGGTAAAATGTGATTCCATTACAGCAGCATTATAAATTAAGCAAGGCAGCTGATTTTAGCAAAGCTCTGTGACTTCAACCCCATCCCCGCACCACCCTTAACATGCCGATCGTGTGCTCTGTGACCGCGTGCCTCTACAGTAGATAGGGACTATGATTCTACAGGTCTGGACCCAGTTATTCCAGAGGTGCGAGTTCGAATCCCATCACTGCAACCAGGCCAGTTAAATTCAGGCAGCACAATGGCGCAGCCGGTAGAGCCACTGCCTCGCAGCGCCCGAGACCCGGGTTTGATCCTGATCTCCAGTGCTGTCTGTGTGTGGTTTGTAGGTTCTCCCTGTGTTCGCGTGGGTTTCCTCCAGGTGCTCTGGTTTCCTCCCACATCTCAAAGACGTGCGGGTTTCTTGGTTAACTGGCCCTCTGTAAATTGCCCCCAGTGTGCAGGGAGTGGATGAGAAAGTGGGATAACATAGAACCAGTGTGAATGCGTTGGTTGGTGCGGACTCGGTGGGCCGGAAGGCCTGTTTCCAAGATGTATCCTTCAATTACAATTTTAAAAACATTAAGTGGACAGTTTATTCCCAGCTGTTACCAGGCAACTGAATAATTCTATCCCCAACTAGAGAGCAGTCCTGACCTATCATCCATCTCATTGGAGACCCTCAGACTATCTTTAATTAGACTTTATCTTGCACTACAAGGTATTCCCTTTATCATGTATCTGTACACTGTGAATGATTTGATTATAATCATGTATAGTCTTTCCGCTGACTGGATATTATGCAACAAAACAGCTTTTCATTCAATACATGTGACAATAAACAAACCTAAACTAAATTTACCCCTCAAAAAAAGATGCCGGACTGTTATAAAAACCAGTCTGTTGCATGAAAAGATGCCTTGATGATGAAAAGAAGCCTAGATGATGAAAAGAAGCCTAGATGATCTATGACTCCATAGCAACCATGCCATTTGATTCTTAATTGCAGCCTCAGCTTATGGGCAATTCGGGTTGAGCAATAAATGCTGGCAAGGTCCACATCATGGGAGTAAAGAAATGAAATAAAAAACACAGTTGAAGGCACACTAGATTTGATGTTTCCATGTGTTATTGACAGTGGATCTCCCAAACAACCCTACACTGAAGAAGGGTTCTGACTCGAAACGTCACCCATCCTTTTTCCCCAGAGTTGCTGACTGACCCGCTGAGTTACTCCAGCACTTTGTGCCTATCTTCGGTATAAACTATCATTTGCGGCTCCTTTCTACAAACTCTACACCAAGGATAGACACAAATTGCTGCCGTAACTCAGCGGGTCAGGCAACATCTCTGGAAAAAACGGATAGGTGACATTTCGGGTCAGGACCCTTCTTTGGACTGATTGCAGTGGAGGGGGGGGGGGGGGGCATAAGCTGGAAAAGGGAGGTGGGGGTGAGATCCACCTATCACTCGCCAGTCTGAAGAAGGGTCCCGATTCAAAACCTATCCATGTTCTCCAGAGATGCTGCCTGACCCGCTGAGTTACTCCAGCATTGTGTGTCCATTTTTGGTATAAACCTGCATCTGCAGTTCCTTTTTATCACATTGCTTTGAAGAGACTTTAAACGACGAACACTAAACCACAGCCAATAATCAATGCTCACCCATTAGAAAAGGAAAGGTTTGGAAGGATGTGGGTCAAACGTGCCAAATGGAACCAGTGTCTTGGTCAGTATGGACGAGTTGGGTCGAAGGGCCTGTTCTCATGGCTGAATGATTCTATAACTCTGAGATAGTGAGAACATGTTCCTATGCTGTACCAGGTCTAGACAGTTAATTCCCAAAACCCCCCCAGATTCTGCCACTCACTCACATGGTAGGGGGAATTTCACAGCAGCCAATTAACCTACAAGCCTGCACGTCTTCCGGATGTGGCGGTAAACCGGAGCTCCCGGAGGAAACACACGCAGTCACAGGGAGAACATGCAAACTCCACACAGACAGCACCTGAGGTAAGGATCAAACCGGATCTCGGACATTGTGAGGCAGCGGCTCTACCAGCTGCGCCATTGTGCAGCCAATAGAATAGATAAAAAGGCAATTGTTTATAGATGCTTCATGCTGCCTCGGCAAGGCCACCAGCATAATTAAGGGCCAGGCTCACTCCGGTCACTCCCCCCTCCCCCCTCTCCCATCAGACAAGAGGTACACATCTGAATATGCTTATCTCCAGATTCAGGGACAGTTTCTTCCCAGCTGTTATCAGGCAACTGAGCCATCATATCACCAACTAGAGAGTGGTTCTGATCACCGATCTGCCTCATGGGAGGATCTTCAAACAATCTTTAATTGGACTTTACTGGTCTTTATCTTGCACTAAATGTTATACCCTTGATCCAGTATTTGTTCGCTGTGAACAGCTTGATTATAATCGTGCATAAGCTTTTCATTGTACCTCCGTACATGTGACAATAAACTAAAGAATAAATTTGTAGGACGATGCAGAACAAGCGAGGTGACGGAACTGGTGGAATCAGGGAGTCATAGAGTCATACAGCAGGATAACAGGCCCTTCGGCCCAACTTACCCATGCCAACCAAGATGCCAGTCTTGAAGTATACTCTTGATAGCTGGCTACCTCCTGCACTCACTGAATGATCCTATGAATTGAATGCCTATTTTGGGGGGGCAATGCTGGAACTAATCTTTGGGAGAAAAGTTGGTGGCGTTTGAAAAACAAAAATGTTTATTTGATATTAATTTCTTTGAACACGTTTGCTTGTCAGCAAAAATAAAAACCCGCCAAGGGTCTAGGATTGCTTGACTTGTATCTATCTAATAGTCTGCAGCTGGGTGATGCAAAACAGGCCATGTGACCCAACTAAAAGAGGACTCGCATTAACTTCACAATAGACAAAGGCACAAGTGCAAAGAGTTACTGTACGGTAAACTACGGTACATCCATTCAGCTGAAGAATACAATTAGCACAATCAACAGACAACAAAAGGACATTACACTGGAGGAAGGATGATGTAAATGTTGAATTTTGGGAGCAGTTTTACCCCAACCAATGCATCAACCAACTCCACGGATTCAGTCTTGTTTCCCGCACTGCCTCATGACTTCATGAGATCCAGCAGCTCAATTAGGCCATTCGGCCCATCAAGTCTACTCTGCCATTCAATCACGGCTGATCTATCTTTCTCTCTCAACCCCATTCTCCTGCCTTCTCCCCATAACCCCTGATACCCTTACCAATCAAGAATCTGTCAATCTCCACCTTAAATATACCCATTGACTTGGCCTCCACCACCATCTGTGGCAATGAATTCCACAGATTCACAACCCATTGACTTAAAGAAATTCCTCCTTCTCTCCATTCTAAAGGTACATCCTTTTATTCTGAAGCTGTGCCCAATGGTCCTCGATGCTCCCACTAGTGGAAACTGTGCCTCAATCTCCATCAATCTGCTGTATTGTTCTACACTGCCAGATGTCCCACTTTTCCACATCACCGCGTTTCCTTATTGTAAAGGAGGAGGCTATTTGGTCCATCGAATTCAAGATTAGTCCCATTCCTCACTAATCAGGCCTGGATAGAGTGGATGTGGAGAGGATGGTTCCACTAGTTGGAGCAAACCAGGGCATCCAGAGAAAACACACAAGGAGAGAGGGTAAACTCCACACAGAGAACACCAGAGTTTAGGATCGATCCTGGGACCCTTGCGCTGTGAGGCAGCAACTCTACCATCTGCGCCACTGTGCCGCATTCAGTCACTGAGACATACAGAACGGATACAGGCCCTTCAGCCCAACCTGCCCATGCTGACCACGATACCCCATCTACACTAGTCCCAACTGCCCACACTTGGCCCATAACTCTCGAATCTTTCGGCATGGTGGTGCAGCGGTAGAGTTGCTGCCACAGCACTAGAGTTCGATCCTGATTAAGGGTGCTGTCTGTACAGACTTTGTACGTTCTCCCCGTGACCTCGGTAGGTTTTCTCCGGATGATCCGGTTTCCTCCCCCACTCCAAAGACTTACTGGCTAATTGCCTAGTGACAAAGGATAATTAGCTTTGGTAAAATTGTAACTTGTCCCCAGTGTGTGATTAGGATAGTGCTAGTGTGCGGGGATCACTGGTCGGCATGGACTCGGTGGGCTGAAGGGCCTGTTTCCGCACTGTATGTCTATCTCTAACACTAAACTAAAACTTTCCTATCCTCAATTTCTCAGTTTTAGTCTCAGACCAATCTCCCCACTGCTCTGATTTTAAGGTGAACGCTATCACCATAAGGGGCAGAAGTCCAACAAATATTTCTTGGTACCTCCTCCCTTCAACAAGATCAATGCCGATCTTTCACAGCAACTGACTGTACAAAATCATGAGAGGAATAGATCAGGTAGACGCACATTATCATGCCCAGAGTAGGGGTACCAAGAACCAGAGGACATAAATTTATGGTGATGAGGGAAAGATTTAATAGGAACCCGAGGGGTAACTTTTTCCATATAAGGAGTGGGGGGTGTATGGAACGAGTTGCTGGAGGAGGTAGTTGAAGGAAGGGACTATCACAACGTTTAAGAAATATTTAGTCAGGTACATGTATAGGACAGGTTTAGAGGGGATATGGGCCAGTGTACTAGTGGGACTAGTGTACATGGAATATGTTGGTTGGCATGGGGCAAGTTGGGCCGACTGGCCTGTTTCCACGCTGTATCACTCTATGACTATAACTTTCCCTCTTCCCAGATACCTCAAAGTCTCAGGGGAATTGTTGGATACATGGGTTGTTTTTGACGACAAGCTTTTTAAAAATTTTAAAAAAGTAGTGGATGACTAAGAATGAGTAATTTAATTTTAAGATTCTGATGATATTTATAAGCCATTGGAGTCACAGGATTTTCTCACTCTCAATTAGCTAATTTTCAGAGTATTAATGAACAAAGAGCTCAATTGTCAACACTATGAGCGTACACGGATTGGTTTTGTTTTTTTTAATTCTTGCCATCAACACCTCGGCGTGCAAGACGAAGTAATGCATAAAAAATACTTTAACTTCCAAGTTGTACCATCTTGATTTGGAAATAATGTACAGAAACTGGCCCTTCAGCCCATAATGACCTGCTTGAGTTACGATGAAGGAGTTTACAAATTCATATTCATCTGACAGGAGCAGGATTAGGCCATTCAGCCCATCAAGTCTACTCCACCATTCAATCATGGCTGATCTATCTTTCCCTCTTAACCCCAATCTCCTGCCTTTTCTCTATAACCCCTGATACCCATACTAATCAATAATCTATCTATCTCTGCCATAAAAATAGCCATTGACTTGGCCTCCACAGCCTTTTGTGGCAATGAAGTCCACAGATCCACCACCCTCTGACTAAAGAAATTCCTCTTCATCTTCCTATTATTGATTCTACCTATTATTGAGCTCTACCCGTTATTGATAGATTGAAAGATACATCACAGGAATTGACCCTTCAGCCCACTATGAATGTGCTGACTAACCCAGGTTGCTTGAGTTACAATGAAGGTGCTCAATCTATTATTGATTGATTGATTGATTGATTGATTGATTGATTGAAAGATACATCATGGAAACAGGCCCTTCGGCCCACCAAGTCCGCACCAACCATCGATCACCTCTTCACACTAGTTCTATCTAATCAAACTTTCCGATCCACTCCCTACACACAAGGGGCAATTTACCTTTGGGATGTGGGAGGCAACCGAAGCGCCCGGCGGAAACCCATGCAGTCACAGGGAAAACTCCACGCAGACAGCATTTGACCTCTGCATCAAACTGGGGTCTCTGCTGGCTCATGGAGCAGTTTAGGTTAATTTTAAAGATAAAGGCCCTTTGGCCCACTGAGTCCACGCTGACCAACAGTCACCCGTTCACACTAGTTATCCCATTTTCGCATCCACTTCCTACACATTGGCCAATTTATACAGAGGCCAGTTAACATACAAAACTACACGTCTCGAGGATGTAGGAGGAAACTGGAGGAAACCCACAAGGTCAAAGGGAGAACGTGCAAACTCCACACAGACAACATTTGAGGTCAGGATTTAACCCAGGTGTCTGATGCTGTGAGGTAGCAGCTCTACCAACTGCGCCACTCTGCTGCCCATTCTGACTGTAAAGTCTTGATTGATTCACCATAGATCCTGCAGAAGCAGAGAACATTGGAAACACTCGAACAAAATACCTTGGTAAATGTTGCTATGTTAAAGGCAGGTAAAAGAAAGGTGTTGGTATTACAGTAGATACCCCAGGATGGACAATATCAATGGGCATTTCTCTATCCTGAGTTCAATTCAGAGGAAATGGAAAAAAAGTGAAAAGATAATAAACAGATTGTGATGAGATTAAAAGGTGTCCCCAGAAATTAGGTTATGAAGATCATGGGTAAGGGTCGTTTCGGGTCGGGACCCATCTTCAGACCCAAAACATTACCTATCCATGTTCTCCAGCCTCACCCGTTGAGTTAGTCCAGCGCTCTGTGCCTTTTTTTTGTAAACCAGCATCTGTAGTTCCTTGTATCCACTATCAAGTTTCAAACTTTAGAGGATATAAACAAGGAACTTCATGTGCTGATTTACATAAAAGGACACAATGTGCTCGGAGCAACTCAACGAGTCAGGCAGCTTCTGTGGGGAACATGGATAGGTGACATATTAGGGCAGGATTCTTCTTCAAACTTTGACTGTCTAACATTTCAGTCGTCTAAAGCCCACATTATGAAATTTCTACCCAAATCCTATCTATTCCCCCACAGGCAACTCTGACCACACCTGTATATCTCCCTCTTTTATCATAGTGTTCACTATAGTTTGGTTATCTTTCCCCAAAAAACACCTCAGGGAATTTTTTTTGCCTGTAAGACATGTGCAAGATGCCATTATTGTTAATCCTATATCCTGCACAATTAATAGATCAAGTGTGGATTTATAGTCATAGAGTCATACAGCATAGAAACAGGCCCTTCGGCCCAACTTGCCCATGACGATCAAGATGCCCCATCTACGCTAGTCCCACCAGTCCATATTTGGCCCACATCCCTCAAAACCCTTTTTATCCATTCTAAACCTTTCCTATCCATACTATGGATTTGAAGTCATCAACATTTTTCCCTTAAAGGCCTTAAAACTCTTGGTGTAAAAAGCAAAGATGTGCTATGTCAACTTTAACTGCCTGTTTTTCAATTGTTTCATTGTCTGGTTGTGTTGCTGGCAACACTGACATTTATTCCCTTACCCTTACAGCCCATGAGAATGTGGGGATGAGTTGCCTCCTTGAGTTTGTGTAAGAAAGGTCCCACAGTTCTGTCTAGTTTAGTGAGACAGCATGGAAACAGTCCCTTTGGCCTACTGACTATCGATCACCTGTTTACACCATGTTATCCCACATTCGCATCCACTCCCCAAACACTAGGGATAAACAAGGAACTGTGGACGCTGGTTTACAATAGCAGATACAAAGTGCTGGAGTAACTCAGCAGGTCAGGCGGCATCTCTGAAGAACATGGATAGGTGGCATTTCAGGTTGGGACCCTCTTCAGACTGATTAAGACCCAAACTGAAATGTCACCTATCTATGTTCTCCAGAGATGTTTCCTGACCCGAGTTACTCCAGCTCTTTGTATCTCCTCTCACTGTAGAACTGGTTGGACTACAATTTGATGCAAAGATTAGTTTAGTTTATTGTCACATGTACTGAGGTACAGTGAAAAGCTTTTTTGTTGTGTGCTATCCAGTCAGCGGAAAGATTATACATCCACAGTGTACAGGTACAGGATAAAGGGAATGCTTAGTGCAAGTTAAAGTCCAGTAAAGTCCATTTAAAGATAGTCCAAGGGTTTACAATGAGGTAGATGGTAGTTCAGGAACGCTCTGAAGTTGGTTATAGGATGGTTTAGTTGCCGGAATGATAATAGTTGGGAAAACGCACACCTTTTCACACTTCTGTACCTCTTGCCTGATGGGAGAGGGGAGATGAGGGAGTGACCGGGCAGCGTGAAGTGTAGATGGAGTTAATGCAAGGGAGGTTGGTTTGCGTGATGGTCTGGGCTACGTCCACAACTCTCTTTAATTTATTGTGGCCTTGGATGGAGCTGGTGAGAAACTGTCCTTGATTCTGGAGGAACATGTGTCTGGGACATTTTCTTCCCAGTTTCTGCCCAGCCTCTAAAGGGCCATGTGTCTTTTTTTTGTGCAGACAGAAGACGAGGCCTGAAACTGTGAGGAAACCCAGCGATGGGGCACCAACATCATCACAGCTGTGCAGGACAGGCAGAACATCCCAACATTCCTAACATTCCACAAGACCAGATCGACTAAAAAATCTTCTCACTTGTAAAAGTTTCAAGCCAGACGCTGATAGCTGTGGCTCCTTCTCTGCATTTCAGATGAGATATTGAACCCGGGGTCACTCATTTCAACACAGCAGATCCTCTGATACTGAAGAGAAGGGGTGGCACAGAGGCGCAGCAGTAGAGTTGCCAGAGACCCTATCTCCCAACATTCCCGTCACCTGCAGGGAATGGAGGGATATGGCTCACATGGGGACAGAATAGATTAGTCTAACTACTGCACATATTGCCTCTTGTGTTTCGGCACAGTGACGCAGAGGCAGAGTTGCTGCCTCCCGCCGCCAGAGACCCAGATTCGATCCAGACTACAGATGTGGTCTGCACAGAGTTTGTACGTTCTCCCTTTGACAGCGTGGGTTTTCCCCGAGTGAATCGAAATCGAAATCAAAACCATGCAAAAAAAAAATGTTGCCTGCTCCATCAAAGCCACATTTCCAACATGATCTGTTCTTGAAAAAGACACAGAGTGCTGGAGTAACTCAGCGGGTCAAGCAGCGTCTCTGGAGGACATGGATAGGTGACGTTTTGTGTAGGGACCCTTCTGCTGACCTGTTCCTTATCTGTTTACAGCACACACGCCAGGTTTGCTGAACGGAAGTCTTGCACAGTCATGAGGGCACTGCAGATAAAGTGCCAATCATCACTGGCTGCCCAGCCTTTAGTTTCATTCCCAGCACGTCAGCAGTTCCTGTCTATACCTGGGGATTACATTGGTTATTCCAGTCTCATTTAACACCAGCACCAGCCTTATCTGATGCATCTGACTGGCATGCCATTATTAGCTAAATTTAATCTACTTAATTGGATTATATTTGCATCAATCGCTTATTTTGCATGAGGTTTCAAACCGAAAACCCACGCTTATTATTTTATCTGCATAATTAGTTGGCTTTACGCCGACTAATTGAATTACATCAAAACCTTGTGATAGAGAAACTTGCTGAACACAATCTCATTCATCGTTACTCTCTGCAGCATATACATCACCTCGTGAACCCTGTTTAGAGGTTGATCCTGTGAATAATTAGGTTAACCTATGAAGAGCGTTTGAATGCACTGGGCCTGTCCTCGCTGGAGTTTAGAAGGGGGGGAAGGGGGGGCGGCGGAAGGGGGCTCTTCTGAACAAAGTCACAAAAGGCTAGAGTAACTCAGCGGGTCAGACAGCATCTCTGGAGAAAAAGACTAGATAGCGTTTTGGATCAACACTCTTCAGAAAGTCAGTGGAGAGGGACACTAGAGATATGAAAAGGTACAGAATAAATCAGAGCTCGCACCAATGGTCAAGGAGCCCACAATGGTACATTGTTGGTGGTGGAGGAGGCGATAATGAATGGACACAAACGGTGAAATTAGCAGGATCAGTTAATAATTGTCATGGGTAGCACAATGGCACATCGGTAGAGGTCTTGCCTTACAGCGTCAGAGACATGGGTTTGAGACTACGAGCACTGTCTGTATGGAGTTTGTACATTCTTCTTATGACCACGTGTGTTTTCTCCGGGTGCTCCGGTTTCCTCCCACACTCCAAAAACATACGTATGTAGGTAAATTGGCTTTGGTAAAATAGCAAATTGTCTCGAGTGTGTCGAATAGTGCTAGTGCAAGGGATGAATGCTGGTTGGCGTGGACTTGTTGGGCCGAAGGGCCTGTTTCCACGTTCCATCTCTAAAGTGAAGATGGATAAGTGGCAGAGCTAGCATGCCAGGCTTAATGGCCTACGCCTGCTTCTATTTCCAGTGTTCTTAATTTGGGAAGAAGAACAATTTGCTAACGTCAGTGCATCAGTGTGTTCCCTATAACTCTGTGACCTGATTAGTATGATGCTTGGTCACCTTATCTGCTGAAAGCACGGCATTTGTGCAGAGGCAGCTATAGCAAGATTTCAGCTGCAGCGTGCCCTTGATAAGTAAAATATATACAAAATACAAGGCTTGTCTCGGTGCAAAACTGCCTCTTCTGCCAAGTCTCTGCTTTAGATGTGGTAGCAGAAGAATTTACATTTATGTAGATCCTGTCAAAAAAATGGCAAAGCAGAACATTTTGAACAGTGCAGCACAGCCACGTGAGCCATTTCCATTGCCGTTTTTGTTGAACACAGAGAGTGGTGGGGGCCTGGAATGCGTTGCCACGGGTGGTGGAGAGAGATATGATGGCGGCCTTTACGAAGCTTTTATATAGTCACATGGAAGTGCAGGGAATAAGGAACATGGATCACATGCAGGCAGATGAGTTGTTAGCATTATGTTCAGCACCATTGCGGGCCGAAGGGTCCATTCCATTGCAGTACTGTTTTATGTTCTATGTTCTAACATACGGAATATAGAAGTTGAGAGGTCATGTTACAGTTGGACAAGAGATTGGCGAGACCATATTTAAAGTATCGTGTTCAGTTTGGTCACCCTGATATAGGAAAGATGTTGCTAAGTTAGAATTGGGTAGGAGATTTACCAGGTTGTTGCCAGGACTATCGGAACATTTAATCATAACTTTTTCACACAAAGGGTAGTGGGTGTTTGGAACGAGCTGTCAGAAGAAGAAGTTGAGGCAGGCAGTATACCAACGTTTAAGAAACATTTGGACGGGTACGTGGATAGTACAGGTTTGGAGGGATATAGACCAAACACAGGCAGGTGAGACGTGTAGATGTCTGCAGGCCCAGTGGAGATGTTGGGCTGAATGGCCTGTTTCCACGCCAAATGAGCACAACAAACCATTAAATTGGCATTTCCTGGGCAAAATGTTAATGTGTTTCATCTATTGCTCCATTTAGTACAAGATGCCTCCAACTTGTTAATCTTTGCCCTCGAGCTCTTCTGAACACGGTCAAATAGTTTTGGTATTTGCTCATGTAATGTGAAAGAAGTACATAAATGAAGATCCAACAAAACTCGAAAAACTTCAACAACATCCTGCAGAAGGGTCCCGACCCGAATCGTCACCTACCCATGTTCTCCAGAGATGCTGCCTGACCCACTGAGTTACTCCAGCACTTTGTGTCCTTTTGTAAACTGGCATCTGCAGATCCTTGTTTCTCTATTCAAGGAAGCCTGGCTGATTGGTCTCCCACCCACCATCCTAAATCCCTACTCCTTCCATCACTGGCGAACAATGGCACCAGGGACTCTCTCGGTCTTTAGTTTAGAGATACGGCATGGAAACAGGCCTTCGACCCACCAAGCCCGTGCCAACCAGCAATCCCCGCACACTAATGCTATCCTACACACACAAGGGACAATTTACAATTATACAAAACGAATGAACCTACAAACCTGCACGTTTTGGAGTGTGGGAGGAAACCGGAGATCCCGGAGAAAACCTACGCAGGTCACGAGGAGAACATAAAAACACCATACAGACAGCGCCCGTAGTCTGCATCAAACCTGGGTCTCTGGTGCTGTGAGGCAGCAACTCTACTGCTGCGACACTGTGCCATGCTTTCTATGTAGAACGGCACTACAGACTCCCTCGACCTATTGCTTTTCACTGTACCTCGGTTCATGTTACAATAAACCAAACCTTAGGCATGAGCACATCCCTTCACTGTGCTAAATGATAGTGGAAAAGCCCAAGAATACAGATGGCAGAAGGGAAAGAAAGATTGTACACGAGGCACACACAAGGATACATCAAGCTGAGATGGAAATGAATCAGGCACCCAGAAAACACAAACTATTCAGCGTAACACAAGATGCTAAGTGGTGTTAAAAGGAAAGAAAATATATAATTATCCTATTAACCGTCCTCAACCACCCAAAGAAATGACAATCACAACAGATATTGTTTTCTCTCTCCTGGCAAAGCCTTTGTCATTAACTTGTCATTAACAGCAAACTGTCAGAGGCTCAGAGTCTTGTGGCTTTCGAGATGGAGACAATTTATACTTTGCTCTTCGATACTGCTGCATCGATGACAATGCTCAGTTAAAGGCTTAATTTGGCTTTGTTATTGATTTGACTGTTCCATCCATGTAAGTGATGCTTTGATGCAGTGAATCGATGGGACTGTCAAGGTTTTGTACCCTCGGTTTGAAGTGGAAGGGCAACTATTGATGATTCTATCTGAAGGACCAATGCAAAATGGCCTTCAAGCAACCATGATCGAGGCAATGGCCAGGAACTTGCTGTCATGTTTATTGGAGTTTATATATTATGATTAAACAGGAGATCCCTGCATTGTCATGACAACCATTCTGCTGGCCTTTAATAAAGGAAATCTTGCACCATTACCTTGTCAAGCCTGCATGCTACTTCACACTCAAAGCAATGTGATTAAGTCATACAGCACAGAAACAGGCCCTTTGGCCCACCTCGTCCATGCCAACCAAGATGTAAGCTGCTCCAACCGGCCCACATTTGGTCCATATCCCTCTAACCATTTCCTATCCATGTACCCGTCCAAGAGTCTTTTAAAAGCTATTATAGTACCTGCCTCAACGACATCCTCCGAAACAAACTTATCTACATTCTCCAGAGATGCTGCCCGACCCGCTGAGTTACTTCAGCACTTTGTGTCTTTTTTTGTAAACCAGAATCTTCAGTTCCTTATGTCCACAAAATGTCAGCTTGTCTGAAAGCTCACTGCTGCCTGACTTGGTGCCAGATCTTTCGAAAAACAATTTGCTGGGTTTAAGATTATCTCGGTTGCAAGATCAGCAGACCTGTGACCTCCAGACAAGCTTCGTGCCATCGATAGCGCTTTCAAACACTCCGCAATGCAAACAAAGGGTCTCAGAGATTTCTTTGCCGTGTCTTCGTACTTGCCAAGTCATTTTGCTTTAGTTCCGATTCAGATTAATTTATTGTCAGATGCACCAGGCCATAATGAAATTCTTTGTTCGTATGAAGCCTACAAAGGTAGATGGTGAGGATAGATACAACAATAGATGCAACGACAAATGCAAAACTGCAGAATGGTGAAAAGATTAGTCACTGATTGACACAAAATCAAAACGGGCCCTTCGGCCCAACTTACCCATGCCGACCCATCTACATGAGTCTTACCTGGCCATGTTTGACCCATATCTCTCTAAACCTTACCTATCCACATACCTGTCCATATGCCTTTTAAATGTTTTATAGTACCTGCCTCAACTACCTACCTCCTCTGGCAGCTCATTACATACATCCACCATCCTCCGTGTGATAATGTTGCCCCTCAGGTTCCTATTAAATCTTTCTCCTCTCACCTTAAACCATTTCCCTTGGGTTCTTGATTACTCTGTGCTGGGTAAAAGACAGAACATCTATCCCATCAGTTCCACCTCATGGTATTATACAGGGGTGGGCTACATCCTTGTAAATCTGCTCTGCACTCTTTCCAGCTTAATGACATCCTTCCTGTAGCAGGGTGACCATAACTGAACACAAAACTCTAAAAGGCTGGGTCTGAAGAAGGTTCCCCCCGACCTGAAATGTCACCTTTATCACAGAAAGTTGTGACCACTGCCCAGTCCATCACCGGCTCTGACCTCCCCACTATCGAAGGGATCTATCGCAGTCGCTGCCTCAAAAAGGCTGCCAACATCATCAAAGACCCACACCATCCTGGTCACACACTCATTTCAGCGTTGCCATCGGGAAGAAGGTACAGGAGTCAGAAATCTTTAACATCCAGGTTCAGGAACAGCTTCTTCCCCACAGCCATCAGGCTATTAAATACAACATCAAATAAGCTCTGAACAATAACAGTCTATTATTATTATTATTGCACTATATCTGTTTATTTATTATGTATATATGGTCTATGGTCTGTAGACACACTGAACTTCTATCTTCCGTTTTATATGATGTTTACATATTCTGTTGTGCTGCAGCAAGTAAGAATTTCATAGTCCTATCTGGGACACATGACAATAAAACTCTCTTGACTCTTGATCCTTTTTCTCCAGGGATGCTGCCTGACCGCTGAGTTACTCCAACACTTTGTGTCTATCCTTGGTATGAACCAGCATCTGCAGTTCCTTTCTATGTAGTTTGAGAGGGATAAGGGCCAAATGCAGGGAGACGGGACTAGTTGTAGAGGAGGTATGTTGGTTGGTGTGGGAAAATAGGGCCGAAGGGCCTGTTTCCACACTGCGTAACTCTGACTGTTGTCATAACATCTTTCTGTTGTTATCTGACAGCCTGAACACAAAGGAGCCTGTGTCGATTAAGTGAGAAAGTTATATGAAAGCCCTACCCTAAGGCATCCAATTATCTGATGCAATGATTTGGCTCATGGAGAGGCAGGCCCAATAAGAGAATGGTTTAACTTTGACAGCTACAGAAACCCTAAAATTGGAACAAGGTCTCTGCGTGGCTATTTTGAGAGTAGAAAGTGGCCTGTCTCTGGATGTTAAATAAATGAATGAGGTTCCTCAGTGAAGCCATGGGAACGTACTGCACGGTGGTTATTAACGATTCCTGTGTGAATATTTCTTCAGACGGGTGTTGTCAGCTGCTTTGAAGGGCAGACTGGCCTTGTGTGATTGTGTGCAAGCTAAGTCAATAATCAATATTGATCTCCCTCTCAACGCAGACTGCTGTAGCCAAATGCACCGACTATCTTCCACTGTGCTGCGTAAATGGGTCTCCAGTGCACCAATAATGGTGGTCAGAGTTTGGAGAAACAGCCCACAGCCCTCCCAGTCCGTGTCGATCACCCCATCACTATTTCTATCCTGCACACCAGGGGGCAATTTGCAGAGGTCAATCAACCTGCTAACCCGAACGTCTTTGGGACATGGGAGGAAACCGGAGAAAACCCAAGCGCTCGCAGGGAGAACGTACACACTTTGCACAGACAGCGGCCATAGTCAGAATCAAACCCGGCTCTTTGGCGCTGTGAGGCAGCAATTCTACCGCTGCGGATTCTAATGCAGTAAGGTGGTCACTCAAAATGGTCCATTGTGGATTAACCTCTACATGCTTCAGTGGAACGGAAAGGATCAGAACTCTGTGAACCTGCGAATTAGATTCAGTGAAACAGTTCCATGGCACAGTCATATCTATCTATAAGCATCAGCCTCTGGGACAGAAGGTCGCAGGTTCAAATCTCATTCTAGAACCTAAAATAGATTCACGTTTTAGTGTTGCAACGTCGGAGAGGAGTCCTTGTGGACTAGACTCGAGCCGTAGAACATTTCAGCCTGATCAGAGGAAAGTAATGGTGTTTAGTTTAGTTTATTGTCACATGTAACAAGGGACAGTGAAAAGCTTTTTTTTTTTGCAATACTTTTTTTTGAAATAACTATACATAAATACAATCAATCTGTCAATATTGTAGAGAAATAGGATAGAGGGGATAGCATTTAGTGCAATGCTAAGCCCAATGAAACACAACAATCATTCAAATGTCCCCGATGAGGTAGATGGAAGGTCTGGACCACTCTGTAGCTGGCAAGAGGACGGTTCAGTCGCCTATTAACACTTATAATAAACACTATATATTTATTTATACTATATTCTGTTGTGCTGAAGCGAAGCAAAGCGAGAATTTCATTGTCCTATCTGGGACACATGACAATAAACTCTCTTGAATCTTGAATCTTATTTGGAATGTGGGAGGAAAATGGAGCACCTGGAGAAAACCCACGTGGTCACAGGGAGAACATGCAACCTCCGTACAGACATCACCCGTAGTCAGGATCGAACCCAGGTCACTGGTGCTATAAGGCCGCAATACAGCTACGCCGCTGTGCCGCCAAAGTTACTCGAGTAGGTAATTTACAGCAGCAAAGTAATTTACCAACCAGGACCCATTAAATAAAAGAAGGAACGAACTTTGGAGTTTATAAAGTACGACACAGTGGTGCAGCGGTAGAGCTGCTGCCTTATGCTCCTGTCCCACTTAGGAAACCTGAATGGAAACCTCTGGAGACTTTGCGCCCCACCCAAGGTTTCCGTGCGGTTCCCGGAGGTTGCAGGTGGTTGCCGGAGATTGCAGGTAGTGGAAGCAGGACTGACAAAAACCTCCGGGAACCGCACGGAAACCTTGGGTGGGGCGCAAAGTCTCCAGATGTTTCTGTTCAGGTTTCCTAAGCGGGACAGGGGCATTACAGCACCAGAGACCCGGTATTGAACCCGACAACAGGTGCTGACTGGAATATTGTCCCTGGTGTGTAGGATAGTGCTAGTGTACGGGCTGATCGCTTGTCGGCGTGGACTCGGTGTGCCTGTTTCCACGCTGTATTTCTAAAGTAAAGTCTAAGTCTTCTGCCCGCTTTTAAATAAAAGGATTTTAGAGTCAATTGACAAATGAGGTCTCTTTACCAATGGGCAAGGGTGAGCAGAGAAACTCGCATGCAGCAGACAACCACAACAGTGATGTGATAAAGAACAGATTATTGGTTCGTTAGATGATAAATATTGGACTGGGCGCCAGCTACAGCCTAGTTGTTCATCCTCAACCAGGTTACATGGGATCTTCTGGATGAATGAATGCACGCAACCTTGACTTCATACCTCATCTGACATGTGGATCCCAGACATTACCACAGCAGTGAACACTCAACCATGTGTCTGAAGAAGGGTTTCAACCCGAAACATTGCCCATTTCCTTTGCTCCATATATGCTGCCTCACCCGCTGAGTTTCTCCAGCATTTTTGTTTAAATCAGAAATGAGTTCGCTACCAAGTTGACATGTTGTCTGTGGAATTCTCTGCCTCAGAGGGCGGTGGAGGCAGGTTCTCTGGATGCTTTCAAGAGAGCTAGATAGGGCTCTTAAAAATAGCGGAGTCAGGGGATATGGGGATAAGGCAGGAACGGGGTACTGATTGGGGATGATCAGCCATGATCACATTGAATGGCGGTGCTGGTTCGATGGGCCGAATGGCCTACTCCTGCACCTATCGTCTATTAAAATGCAAATAAATGGAGAGAGAAATAAACAAACAAACTAGAGAAGAAAATTGCCCTTGACATTACTCTCAAACTGGAGTCAGACATGATGTTAGGAAGAGATAATTGGCAGTCACTGATATGTGTGCTGGATATTTTTGTTGAACTGATCTGCCATCTTTAATTGCCATGAACTCTCTCAGGCCACAGCTTGCAGCAGCACTACCCTGTTCCTCAATGCATGCCCCGATTTTGCACAGAACCCGACAATCTGCTCAGATGTTTATCCGACGCAGGTTTAAAAATCCATAAAACTATTTAATCACCTTCTCCTCACCACCCATCCCTTTCCCTCTCCGTTACCCCTTTCCCCGCAGAGATAAGTCAACAGATAATTCTACAAATATTGTGTTACAAACAGACCTCCAATTGACGGTCAGCTGCTTATTTTTAAACTGTCGGGAGCACATTTGTTGCATCTCTGACCGGTGTCAGGTCACTGTGGACAAAAAAGGGATACAGATCACAAGCCATGTGGTAACCGTGGTGTCCAACCAGGGATATACAGCACAGAAACAACCCTTCAGCCCAGTTTGCCCATGCTAACCAACAAGCCCCATCTACACTAGTCCCACCTGCCTGCATTTGACCACACCCCTCTCAACCTTGAACCTTGTAGTTGTAAATGTCTTTTAAATGTTATAGCTTCTGCCTCAACTACCTCCTGTGGCAGCTCTTTCCACATACCCGCCACCCTCCAAATGAAAAGATTGCCCCTCAGCTTCCTATTAAATGTTTGCCCTCTCACCTTAAACCTTATATCCTCTGGTTCTGGATTCCCCTACTCTGGGCAAAAGATTCTGCACGTTCACCAAATATCTATTACCCTCATGGTCTTATACACCTCTCCTAGATCAACTCTCATCCTCCAACGCTCTTACGAATAAAGTCCTGGCCTGCCCAACCTCTCCCTGTAGCTCAGGGCCTCAAGTCCTAGCAACATCCTCGTAAATCTTCAATGCACCCTTTCCAGTTTATAGATTCAGCAGCAAGTCATTTAGCCCATTAAGTAGAAATCCTAGCCTGGATTTTTTTTTTGGTATTGATAGATCCATACAAAGATGTGGGGCATAGATAGGGTAGACAGTCAGAAACCTTTACCCCAGGGTGGAAATGTCAAAGACTAGAAGGCATTGTTTAGTTTAATTTAGTTTAGAGATATAGCATGGAACTAGGCCCTCAGCCCATCGAGTCCACGCCAACCATCAATTACCCATTCACACTAATTCTATGTTATCCAATGATCTCATCCACTACCTACACACTGGGGAGGAATTTACAGAGGCCAATTAACCTACAAACCAACACATCTTTGAGATGTGGAAGGAAACCGGAGCATCTGGTGAAAACCCATGCGGTCATAGGAAGATCGTGCAAACTCCGTACAGGCAGCACTCAAGGTCAGGATCGAACTGGCGCTGTGAGGCAGCAGCTCTATGAACTGCACCACCCAATTGAAAGAAGCATTTAATATTATGACAGGCATAGACAGGTGAAATAGTCAGGACCTTTTTCCTAGGTTGTAAATTAGAGGACATAGCTTTGAGATCAGAGGGGTAAAATTTAAACGGAGATATGAAGGGGAGACCTTCATTTTCCACGGAATGGTAGGTGTCTGGAACGCACGGCCAGGGGTGGTAGTGGAATTTAGAAGGACGAGAGGATAGCTTATAGAAACATATCAAATTCTTAAACGATTGGACAGGCTAGATGCAGGAAAAATGTTACCGATGTTAGAAGAGTCCAGAACCAGGGGTCACAGTTTAGGAATAAGAGGGAGGCCATTTCAGACTGAGATGAGGAAAAACCTCTTCACCCAGAGAGTTGTGAATCTGTGGAATTCTCTGCCACAAAAGGCAGTGGAGGCCAATTCACTGGATGTTTTCAAGAGAGAGTTATATTTAGCTCTTTGGGCTAAAGGAATCAAGGGATATGGGGAATAAGCAGGAACGGGATACTGATTTTAGAAGATCAGCTATGATCATATTGAATGGCAGTGCTGGCTTGAAGGGCCGAATGGCCAACTCCTGCACCTAATTTTCTATGTTTCTACCATACACAGATACACTCAGTTCAAACTCAAGTGCAATAGATCGAGAAGATACGTGTTAAAAACATCAGCGGCCAATATAGTGTTTAGGGTGTGGAAAGACTCGAAGAGTTGTGGAGCTCTGATGTAAGCCTCTCGTGTGTATGTTTTTTTATGCTGTTTTTGGCCAATCTCGTAATTTTAGCGATCAAAACAAACTCCCTGTAACATGAAGCGTCTCAGCAGAGAATAGAACAAAAAACCTGTTGATTGGTTGCTGATCCAGTCATGTAATTAGCCTGGGCCGCACAGACAGCGGACATAGACTGCCACACACCACATGCAAGCTCTTGCCAAATCTCCATTCTGCCAGCATGTATCAAGGCCTTGCAATCCCCGTCCTGCTGGTAACTTCTATTCGAGTCTGAAGAAGTGCCCCAACCCAAAACATCACCTATCCATGTTCTTTACAGATGCTGCCTGACCCGCTGAGTTACTCCGGCACTGTTTTTCTTCTTTAGCCGCAGTAGTGTTGCTGCCTTATGCCCCTGTCTCACTTAGGAAACCTGAACGGAAACCTCGAGAGACTTTGCACCCCACCCAAGGTTTCCGTGCGGTTCCTGGAGGTTCCCAGAGGTTTTTGTCAGTCTCCCTACCTGCTTCCACTACCTGCAACCTCCGGCAACCACCTGCAACCTCCGGGAACCGCACGGATACCTTGGGTGGGGCGCAAAGTCTCCAGAGGTTTCCGTTCAGGTTTCCTAAGTGGGACAGGGGTATTACAGTGCCAGAGACCTGGGTTCAATCCTGACTACGGGTGCTGTCCATATGGGGTTTGCACTTTCTCCCTGTGACCGTGTGGGTTTCCTCCCGGTGCTCTGGTTTCCTCCCACACTCCAAAGACATACAGGTTCATAGGTTAATTGGCTTTGTAAATTGTAAATTGTCTTCAGTGTGCAGGAGAGTGCTAGTGTATGCGGTGATCGCTGGTCGGCTCGGATTCGGAGGACCAAAGGTCGTGTTTCCAAGCTGCCTCTCTAAACTCTAAAGTCTTTTGCAAACCAGCATCTGCAGTTCCTTGTTTCTACATCCAGTACGATTTTTTGAAAAGCTTTTTTTTCCGAAAATCAGAAAATACTGGAAAAAACTGAGTATGTCACAGAGTCATACAGCATGGAAACAGGCTCCTCAATTCAACTTGCCCTCACCGACCAACTTGTCCCATCTACACTAGTCCCACCTGCCTGCATTTGGCCCATAACCCTTCTAAACCTATCTTATCCATATATCTGTCTAAATGTTTCTGAAATGTTGCAATATCCCCAGCAGCTCGTTCCAAACACCCACCACCCCTCAGGTTCCCGTTAAGTCTTTCCCCCTCACCTTAAACATATGTCCTCTGGTTCTCGATTCCCCTACTCTGGGTAAAAGACTCTGCATTTACCCTGTCTATTCCTCTCATGATCTTGTACACCTCTATAAAATCACCACTCATCCTCCTAAGATCCAAGGAATAAAGTCCTAGCCTGCCCAATCTCCCTCTGTAGCTCAGGCACTCGAGTCCTGGCAACATCCTCGTAAATCTTCTCTGCACCCTTTCCAACCTAACCCCACCAGGCAGGCGGCATCTGTAAAAGGACAAGCAGTGAATATTTAGCGGACGTGACCAGGTTTCAAAGGTTCACGGACCCAAAATGTTGACGGCTTCTCATCACATTCGTGTCATCCTTTCCTTTACTGTGCGCCAAATCTACCCCCCCCCCCCCCTCCCCCACCAAACCTGCCAACCCCGTGTGCACACATTCCTCCCACTCTTTTGCCATTCTTTCCGTCCCTCCATCTCCCCCCTTCCACCTACATCCCCCCCCCCACTCCCACATTTCACTCCACTCCCTATCTCATACCCTTTTGTCTCCTTTTCATCTCCAGCCTTTGCCCACCCATTTGCCAATCAAACTCCTCTCACCTGTACACGTGTATCCACCTATCACTTGCCAGGCTTTGTCCCACCCCACCTCTCTTGTCTACCTTCCTTCCCCCTACTACAATCAGTCTGAAGAAGGGTCGCGATCTGAAATGTCACCTGTCCATTCCTTCTGCAGATGTTTCCTGACCCTCCCAAGTTCTTCCAGCACTTTGTATTTTTACTCAAGATCCCAGCGTCTGCTGTTCCTTGTGTCTCCAAACCTCAGATTATCCAGTTTTTCATTCCCAGATTCTACCACTCACCAACAAACCGGGGACAATTCATGGCGACTAATTAACCTGCCAACCCACAATTCTTCAGGATGTGGGGGGGGGAGCGGGGGTAAGGGGACTGGAACACCTGAGATTCCATTACCGGCAGAGTCTTGCGTCTCCATTCTGTTGCATGATTTCTGTTTTCCTACCATTTCTGTTGGGTTTTTTAATTGTAGTTTAGAGCATTGAAATAGGCCCTTTGGCCCACCAAGTCCATGCCGATTATCAATCAGCCATTCACGCGAGTTCTGTGTTATCCCACTTTAGCATCCACTCCTTGCACACTAGGGGTCAATTAACCTACATCCCCGCAGATCTTTGGGCTGTGGGAGGAAACTGAAGCACTAAGAGGAAACACCATGCGATCACAGGGAGAACAAGCAAACACCACATAGAGAGCACCCGAGGTCAGGATCGAACCCGGGTTGTAGCACAATGAGGCAGTGGTTCTACCATCAATGCCACTGTGCCGCCCCTGCAACTTTTCAGATTTCTATCTGAAGATTTTTTTTTGGATTTCGGTTTTATTTTCGCAAGGTATTTGTTTTTACATAAAGCTAATAGCATAAGGTTAGGCCCAACTTCTGTTCATCCAATAATCAAAACCTGGTGACAAAATAAAGTCTAGATTTTCTTTCCCAGATCTCCACATGATGGGACAAGGGAAATGTTGCGTGTAAATCCTCCATTGGTCTTTCTTGAATGATTCATACCGCTAATTCATCAAGATTACCTTTCTCCCCTTATTCCAGGTTTCAATAGCTTGAATTTAAATTCTCTGGCTAGCATGGTGAGATTTGGTATTCAATGGAACAGAGTGACGGTATATCTCGGGTGTTATCTGTTTGCCTATGACTGTTTCAGCGATCACAAGCATTTGACGGCAATGGGCCTGTACTCGCTGGAGTTTAGAAGGATGAGGGGACACCCCATTGAAACTTGCTGAATAAATTCCCGGATAGAGTGGATATGGAGAGGATGTTTCCACTAGTGGGGGAGTCTAAGACCAGAGGGCACAGCCTCAGAATAAAAATATGTATCGTTAGAAAGGAGATGAGGGGGAATTTCTTTAGCCAGAGGGTGGCGAATCTGTGGAATTCATTGCCACAGACTCCTGTGGAGGCCGTCAATGGATATTTTTAAGGTGGAGATTGACAGATTCTTGATTAGACTCTCTGGCTCAATTAAACAAGATACAATTATGCTATCAAACCACAAAGTTGTCAATAATTTAACTGAGGGCACGTCAGTGTAACAAGTGTATCACAAATGCTAACATCTTGCATTGTAAGCATTCCTCACAATGCTACAGTTCTGGAACTCCCAGAATCCACGGAGTTTGCATCTTGTTCTCAGAATTAACTGAGTAAATTAAATATGTAACAACATGCCAGGCAGCACAGTGATAGAGATGCTACCTTACTGCGCCAGAGAACCAGGTTCGATCCTGACGATAGGCGCTGTCTGTATGGGGGTTCCTCTGGGTGCTCCGGTTTCCTCCCACATCCCAAAGACATACAGGTTTGTAGATTAAGTGTTTAAGAAGGAACTGCAGATGTTGGAAAATCGAAGGTACACAAAAATGCTGGAGAAACTCAGCGGGTGCAGCAGCATCTATGAAGCGAAGGAGATAGGCAACGTTTCGGGCCGAGACCCTTCTTCAGACATCTCACAGACATGTGGGAGGGAACCAGAGCACCCGCAGAAAACCCACACGGTCGCAGGGAGAATGTGTGTGGAGTTTGCATATTCTACTTATGACCGTGTGGGTTTTCTCTGGGAGTTTCAGTTTCCTCCCACATTCCAAAGACGTGCGGGTTTTTAGGCTAATTGGACCTGGAGTTTAGCGAGTGGGTGAAAAAGTGGGATAACATAGAATGAGTGTGAACGGGTAATCAATGGTCATCATAGACTCGGTGGGCCAAAGGGCCGGCTTCCATGCCCTATCTCTAAACTAAACTCCACACTTACACAAATTCCATTTATTATTTTCCTTCCACTTTCCCATCAAATTCCCTGATATTCTACCTGCTACAAGCAATTTTAAGTGGCCCGACACCAGAGCCAATTAATCTACAAACCCGCACGTCTTTGGGAAGCGGGAGGAGACGGAGCATCCGGAGGAAATCCACACGGTCACAGGGAGAACACGCAAACTCCACACAATAGACAATAGGTGCAGGGGTAGGCCATTCGGCCCTTCGAGCCAGCACCGCCATTCAATGTGATCATGGCTGATCATCCCCAATCAGTACCCCCTTCCTGCCTTTTTCCCATGTCCCCTGACTCCCCTATCTTTAAGAGCCCTATCTAGCTCTCTCTTGAAAGCACTCGACAGCACCCTAAGTCAGGATTGAACCTGGGTCTCTGGCGTTGTGAGGCAGCAACTCCACTAGCTGCGCCATAGTGCCAGATATGGAAGGCAGGACACTGAATAAACTCATGAACACTCCCAGGTACACGGTTCAATTCTCTTTGACGGCAACCCTAATCCTATGTTTTCCCCTGGACTTTCTATCACGACAGATGGCACAATGGGCTAAGTGTTCGGCTGGCGACCGGAAGGTAGCCGGTTCGAATCCCGCTTGGAGTGCATACTGTCGTTGTGTCCTTGGGCAAGACACTTCACCCACCTTTGCCTGTGTGTGAATGTGTGTGAATGTGTGTGAGTGATTGGTGGTGGTCGGAGGGGCAGTAGGCGCAGAATGGCAGCCACGCTTCCGTCAGTCTGCCCCAGGGCAACTGTGGCTACAGAAGTAGCTTACCACCACCGAGTGTGACTGAGGAGTGAATGAATAATGCGATGTAAAGCGCCTTGAGTATTAGAAAGGCGCTATATAAATCCCATCCATTATTATTATTATCAAATTTCCCCACAGACTTTGCATTCACTCAGTTCCCTTCTCCGGCACCATACAATAACATTAATAAAAATGTAAGAAAATGAGTCTCACATACTGGCAACAGTTCAAATACTCGGGACTATTATTTCCATCTGTTTGACCAGCCTAGAGCAGGGGGGGGGGGGGGGGGAGTCAGGGTTCTGATTAATTTTCGTTTAACTTGGCAGAATGTACAAGAGGGTCTTTATATCGGACAAGAGCAGGCACCAGAGACAGGGATGAGAACTTTGATCAAGTGGGTGAATGGGATTGAAGGAGAGGCAAAGGAAACTTTCATCATACTATGCTGGCGTAACTCAGCGGGAATAGATAGATATATTCATGTACAAGCAGTTGAGTTTAACTTGACATCATGTTCGGCACAAACAATGTGGGCCGAAGGGCCCGTTCATGTGCTGTACTGTTCTATGTTCTATGATGATGGCAGGCTCCATCAACACATAGAACAGTACAGCACAGGATCAGGCCCTTCGGCCCACAATGTCTGTGCCGCACATGATGCCAAGAGAAACATGGTTCTTTGATTCTATATCACACAATATCAAACAAAGATCTAAGGTTCGAGATTTTGGGGGAGGTCACCTTAGAATAGGGAAGCGTTCTGCTGGAGCAGGTCCTGGGACCAAGATACCTGCATCTGCTGAGGAACTACAATTTTGACAGCTATCAATGGCGGCAGCGGTAGACAGAGGAGCTGATTGGTGCCGGTGTGCAGGCTGGGGCCTCGTCTCCTGCTCTCTCAGTGGCGCTCTGGGGGTCCTGAGATCGGGTGTGTGCGATATGGAGGCTGAGCGGTGAGAGGAGAGAATGTGGCAAGTTGGCGGCTAAAGGTGTCCGGATAGTTATGTCATCGCAGTGGGCCGCTGGAGGCCCTGCAGCAGCCAGGGACCCGATTGGATCGCACGCCGCTCCAGAAGGCTGAGCACGCGGATCGGACGCAGCCTAAAGCTGCACGGAGCAGCAGTGGAGGACATCGACAACATCACCTAGCCAGGCCGACTGCTACAATTCTGAGCTGGCACTGACACCGCCGGGTCAATGGGCCTCTGTGGACAAGTTCAGACTGCACGTGTCTGGAATATGGGAGGAAATCGGAGCACCCGGAGAAAACCCACGCGGTCACAGAGAGAACGTACAAACTCGGCACAGACAGCACATGCAGTCAGGATCGAACCCGGATCTCTGGAGTTGAGAGGCAGCAACTCCTCCGCTGCTCCACCGTGCCGCCCTGTATCCCCTGCCATCGCGCACACCTGCCCCTATATTCTATTGTCCTTTTGAATTGAACCAATAATTCACAGCATTATTTTCAGATGCTCTGGTGTGCGAATAATCTATTCATATGCAGCTGTTGGGTGTTGGTCACAGGCAGACAGTACTGTGTTTGCACTTCATCTCACTCCGTAAACATTCCACACCCAGTAAAGTGCCCTGCTCAGCTGAAATTATAGGACAGTACAGCAGGGCGGCACAGTGGTAGAGTTGCTGCTGTACAGCGCCAGAGACCCGAGTTCGATCCTGACCATGGTTGCTGCCTGTACAGAGTTTGTACGGTCTCCCTGTAACCGTATAGTTTTTCTCCGGGTGCTCCGGTTACCCCCCACAGTCCAAAGACGTGCAGGTTTGTAGGTTAATTGGCTTCGGTAAAAATTGCAAATTGTCCCTTGTGTGTAGGATAGTGCTCGGGTTCGGGGCAGCAACTCCACCTTTGTCCTTTACGTTAGCCCTGTATTGCTGTACACTTCTGCACAAATCCGTATTTTACAGGTATTCTCCCCAAAATGGGTTAGATGGGATTAGTTTAAACAAGGGAGCTGGATGGTCAGCACAGTGTCAATGGACCAAGGGCCTCTTTCCATGCCCTACATTTAAATCGGCAAGCGTTAAGAGAAGATTTATGAGGATGTTGCCAGTACTTAAGGCCCTGAGCTATCAGGTCAGGTCGGGGGGAGTTCCCCCCCACACGGGTACCATGTAATCCCGTGCTACCTGCTCCATGGTCGGATGGTCGGCGACTAAACCATCTACCGCACCTGGTTTGCCAGGTGAGGAGGGAGCTGCGAACCCTCAGCAGGACCCAAAACAAGACCTGCCAAAGGGCGGATGAGCTCCCAGTGAGCCAACGGCCATCCACACTTCAGCAAGAGTTGTGATCACCGTCGTACATAGCATTATAAGGCACCGTGCCCGTTGATGTTTTTTACGATGATGATGATGATGAGCTATAGGGAAGGGTTTTGCAGGCTAGGACATAATTCCTTGAAGCGCAAGAGGCTATGGGGTGATTTTATAGCGGTGTTTAAAATCATGAGGGCAATATATAGGGTGAATGCAGAGCCTTTTACTTATTGTCAAGAAACAGAGGACATAGGTTTAAGGGAAGGGGGAAAGAGTTAATAGGAACCTGAGGGACAAACTTTTCACTCAAGCTGTATGAAACGAGCTGCCAGGGGAGGTAACAAAAACAAAAATGTGTAGGAAGGAACTGCAGGTGTTGGTTTACACAGTAGACACAAAGTGCTGGAGTAACTCAGCAGGTCAGGCAGCATCTCTGGAAAAAAGGGATAGGTGATGAATAGGTACTATAAATGCATCTAAAAGATACCTGGATAGGTACAAGGATGGGAAAGGATTAGAGGGACATGGGCCAAAAGTGGGTAAATGGATCTAGCATAGATGGGGTATAGATGTTGGGCTGAGGGTCCTGTTCCCATGCTGCAATTACTCACCCCGGGCACTCCCTCCTCCCCTCTTCATCAGGCTAGAGGTACAGAAAACTGTGAAAACTGGAGAGTTGTCCCGAGCCACTATCTACCTCATTGGAGACCCTCAGACTATCTCAAATCAGACATTACTGGACTTTATCTTGCACTGAATGTTATTCCGTTGATCATATATCTGAACACCGTGGACAGTTTGAATGTAATTGTGTATTGTTTTTCTGTTGACTGGTTCGCACGCTACAAAAAGCTTTGCACTGTACCTTGGTACACGTGACAATAAACTAAACTAAACTATGACCTCTCTGCAATGTTATGGCTGTATCCTTGCACTTTAATTTTCTACGTCCCTCTTTCTCCTTGCGAATCATCGTCAATCCTTTTCAATTATATCCTTTCCATTTTACAACAATCTGAACTGCTTACAATACTATGGCCATGCCATTGTTTTTCACACACTGATCACCACTTCCTTCAGATGGTGGATAAGGATAGGGCCATTATATCATGGACAATGCATCATTCTTCTGCTGAGGTGCAGCTGTATGCAACCGAGTGCTTGCCCCTAAAAGACACAGGGCTAATTCTTTGAAGTTCAGAGAACCAGGATTTTTAAAAATGCTTATCTTTTTATCCCCTCGCTTAAAACATTTTAACTTTAGTCTCGTTTTGGAGTTACAGCAGGGAAGCAGGCCCTTCGGCCCACACCGACCAGTGGTTCCCATACAAGAACACCACCCCACACACACTAGGGACAATTTACAATTGTACCAAGTCAATTAACCTACAAACCTGAACGCTTTTGGAGTGTGGCAGAAAACCAGAGATCCCGGAGAATACTCATGCAAGCCATGGGGAGAGCATACAAACTCCGTGCAGACAGCACTCATAGTCAGGATCGAACCCAGGTCTCTGGCGCTGTGAGGCAGCAACCTTACCGATGCACCACCGTGCCACCTCAACACCAAAATTTGCATGCAACACCAAGATGTAATGGATAAATGGGACAAATGTGACTCCTAAATGTTTAGTTGCGAATAGTGGGATAGAGAGGTCTTGTGTGTTAAAGAATAGCTGAGAATGTATAGGAATGAAGGAGATTACAAAAGGTGGTGGACACTTCCTGGTCTATCACATCACGGGTACTGACCACCCCACCACTCAATGGGTCTACAAGAGGCGCTGACTCAAAAAGACTGCCAGCATCATCAAGGACCCACACCACCTGACCATACTGTCATTTCACTCCTGACATTGGGAAGAAGGCATAGGAGCCTGAAAACTGTGACCACAATGGCGCTATGGTAGAGTTGCTGCCTTCACAGCGCCTGGGATCTGGGTACATTCCTGACTACCAGTGCTGTCTGTGCGGAGTTTGTACGTTCTTCTTGTGACTGCCTGGGTTTTCCGGTTTCCTCGCATTTTCCAAAGGTGTGCAGGTTTGTAGGTTAATTGGCTTCTGTAAATTGGCCCCAGCATGTAGAATAGAACTAGTGTAGGGGTGATCAATGATCAGCGAAAACTCTGTGTATCCAGGCTATATCTTTAAACTAAAGTTAAAACATTTTAATTGTCCTATGCACCAACAATAGAATAATGAAATTCTTACTTGCACCAGCATAACAGGCCTGTATTCACTTTGTGTTCCACTAAAGATTCCACCTCACCAGCATTGGCTGCCTATCCCAGAAAGCCCCCGAAATATAGACCCAGTTAGGGGTTAATCCACTGGATAAGCCTGGAGTCACCAACTAGACAGGGTAAAGTTGCCAGAAGGGCATCACAGTGGCGCAGCAGTAGAGTTGCTGCCTTACAGTGCCAGAGACCCAGGTTCGATACTGGCTACGTGTGCTGTTGGTATGGAGTTTGTACATTCTCTCTGTGACTGTGTGGGTTTTCTCCGATTGCTCTGGTTTTCTCCCACATCACAAAGGCGATGTAGGATAATGTTAGTGTACGGGTGATCACTGGTCAGCACAGACTTGGTAGGCCGAAGGGCCAGTTCCCACACTGTATCTCTACGGTCTACAGTAAACTACTTCCCAATAAGATATTAACGAACCAGATGACATTTGCAACAATTCATTGTTGTTGCTACAAGGTCATCTTGTACTTACGTGCAGTACCCTCAGCATGATAAGACAGTTTTGCACAGTTGTAGCAAACCATCTCTATTGTACTCCATCTGCCTTGTAATAAAGGCCAACATTTTAGATACTTGTGCTGCGTTGTTGTACTGACTTGTTGCGTTTCCTCAATCAGATCTCACAATGACTAAAATAGTAAATCTCTGGCTACCCCTGGAGATAGTAGGGTCCAAGAGAGGCACATGGGCACAGCTGGTAGAGCTACTGCCTCACAGCGCCACAATCCTGACCTTGGATGCTATCTGTGTGGAGTTTGTACGTTCTCCCTGTAACCGAGCGGGTTTTCTCTGTGCGCTCTGGTTTCCCAAGACGTGCGGGTTTGAAGGTTAATTGGCTTCTGTTAATTACCCCTGGTGTGTAGGGAGTGGATGACAAAGTGGAATAACATAGAACTCGTGTGAACGAGTGATCGATGGTCAGGGTGGACTCGGTGGGCCGAAGGGCTCGTTTCCGCGCAGTATCTCTGCTGTCTAAAGACTATAGAACTTAGGACGGGAGAGCACAGCAAACAATGCCTGTGGTGAACATGATGCCAAGATCAGCTGTTATCTGCCTGCACATAAACCGTACACCTTCATTCTCTGCCTATTCAAGTGCATTTACAAGTCTTTTAAATGCCACTATTGTATCTGCCAGCAACCACCACCCCGTACACTAGCACTATCCTACACATTAGGGGCAATTTACAATTTTACAGAAGCCAATTAACCTACAAAACCGTTCGTCTTTGGAGTGTAGGAGGAAACTGGAGCACCTGGAGAAAACCTATATGGTCACAGGGAGTACGTACAAACTCCGCACGGACAGCACCCATAATCAGGATAGAACCTGGGTCTCTGGAGCTGTGAGGCAGCAACTCTACCACCGCTTCTACGATATGTAGCCCCATATCATGGAGTCCCACAGCACAGAAGCAGGCCCTTCAGCCCTCCATGCCAACACATACTTTTAAGTTTTAGATAACAAGTTTAAATTGGTATTAGTATCATGTTTAGCACAGGCTTTGTGGGCCGAAGGGCCTGTTCCTCTGATGTGCTGTTCTATGTTCTATGGCCACTAATAAATACAGTGAGGAAGTCAAGAAAGGCTTTACTCAGAGTGCAGAGAATGTGGAAGTTGCAGTCATCTGGCACGATAGAGAAGAAAAACACAGATCTATTTAAGGGGAAGTTAGTTCCACATGCTAGTGAAGAGTGGGAGGAAGCTCGTGTAGAGCATAAACTCTGGCATGGATTAGTTCAGTTGCCTGGCTTCCATCAATGCTCCCAATTCCAGGACATTAACCCTCCCTCATCTCCATTGGAAGAGGCAAGAGCGGTTTATTGTCACATGCCCCAAAACAGAACAATAACATTCTTACTTGCTGCAGCACAACAGATATGTAAACATAGTACTCTGTAAACACCATAATGAACAACAAAGCGTTTTACATATATATATATATATATATATGTGTGTGTGTGTGTGTGTGTGTATATATATATGTGTGTGTGTGTGTGTGTGTGTATATATGTGTGTGTGTGTGTGTGTGCGTGTGCGTGTGCGTGTGTGTGTGTGTGTGTGTGTGTGTGTGTGTGTGTGTGTGTGTACGTACACACACACACACACACACAAACATGATGCGTATAGTGCATGCACTTCTCCGTGGATTGTCACCTTGTCGTGGTGGAGAAGGTTGTGTGGTCCTGAGATCCTCCTGAGAGCCGTCTGGAGCTATGCTCCTGGTAGGGCCACCCATGGCGGTAAGGTCGAGGGGGAGGTCTCTGACAAAGAGCAATCCAACCAAGGCCTCAGCGGTGGGACAGGCGGAGGATGATGGCTGACTTTAGTGGAGCTTCACAACGGCTGGGAAGGCGGATGAAGGCTGCAGCAGAAAAGGGTCCCCGGTCGTCCTGGACTCCATGCCTCTGGAAAGTCACGTAAATGGCATCCGCCCAAAAGAGGACAGTCATACTTGTTTCGAGTGACCGCCAATGATGGTGATGCGTATATACTCACATGTACACACACTATGTATACTATAGGTATAGGTATATACACTATAGGCATATACATATACATACATATGTGTATACGCACACATACATGTACACGCACGTACGCAGATTCATACATACACACACGTACCCACAACCATCAACTTCATGAGCAAACCTTCTGGCAACTGAACCATGGTCGATGGTAACCAATGCTCCACAGCACGCATCACATAACCAATGAAAAGCAAAAATCAACTTCCATCCTCAATTTAGGTTTAGGATTAGATTTTTTATTGTCACGTGAACCGAGCTACAGTGATAGGTTTGTTTTGCATTCTAACCAATCAGATAAGTTAATAAGGAACGGCATCAGGCCATTCGGTCAACCAAGTCTACTCCGCCATTAAATCATGGCTGACCTATCTTTCCTACTCAACCTCATTCTCCTGTGTTTTCCCTATAATCCCTGACACCTTTACTAATCAAGAATCTGTCAATCTCCACCTTAAAAATATCCATTGACTTGGTCTCCACAGCTGTTTATGGCAATGAATTCCACAGATTCACCATCCTCTGACTAAAGAAATTCCTCCTCATCTCCTTTCTAAAAGTACATCCTTTTATTCTGAGGCTATGGCCTCTGGTACTAGACTCTTCCATTAGTGGAAACATCCTCTCCACATTCACTCTATCCAGGCCTTTCACTATTCAATAAGTTTCAATGAGGTTCCTCCTCATCCTTCTAAAGTCAGATATACTATTGTGTCAACCTCAACTACCTACAATAGGTGGAGCAAGGGGGAAGATGCAGAGTGTGCAATATAGTTCTCAGCATTGATATCAGTTGCATAGATAAAGTCCAATGTCTGCAATGAGGTTGAGGCGAATCGGACAGTACCCTAGATTATGAAAGGAATATTCAAAAGCCTGATTACATATAGGAAGCTGCACCCGAGTGGTGGTACACACTTCCAAGCTTCTGTACCTTCTGCCTGACAGTAACTGGGAGAAGGAGTAAAGATGGGGTGGGACAAGCCTTTGATTATGTTTTCTGATTTCACAAGGTCAGGTGAAGTGTAGATGGAGTCAACGGTGGGAAATCAGGTCTGTGTGATGGACTGGGCTACATCTACAACTCTCTGCAATTTCTTGCTATCTTGGGCAGAGCCATTCCTCACCCGAGCTGTGGAACAAACCAACGGCATACTGTCAAATCCCTGGGGATACTGCCCATGCAAAATAGATTTTTGTCAAAGTTTTGAATATGTAAAAAAATGTAGAAGCAAGGAGCTGCAGATTGCATCTTACCAAGGAAGGACACAAAATGCTAGAGTAACTCAGCGTTTCAGGCAGCATCCCCGGAGAACATGGGTGAGAGAGGTTCTTCAGATTGATTCTGAGGTTCCTGACCCAAAACGCCACCTATCCACGTTCGCCAGAGAAGTTGCCTGACCTGCTGAGTTACTCCACCATTTTGGCGCCTTTTCTTGGTAAGCCAGCATCTGCAGTTCCTTGTTTCTACATTTTCACAAGTGAACACTGTGTTCCTTATTAAGCCCAGACAGGTAACATCACACAGGGAGACCAGACGGTGTGTGTGTGTAATGGTCTTTGCAAATCATCGACAGTCCTTCAAATGTTTACTTTAGTGCACAAAGACACTACGGTATTAAATGTTGCGTTGGGAATCATTTGCTACCATTTGGTTGAATGGGAGAGAAGCTGTTCCACTTTCATACTCAAAAAGAAAAACATGAAAAAGGCATATGAGTGAGCATGTGATCACTGCTAAGCCAGCAGACGTGTTTAATATGTCCCTGTTTACTGAGGGTTTGAACTCGTTCCACCGCTGCGCAAACCATTTAACTGGCACGCTGAAATATCAACACTTTCATTGTTTGCAAAATAGATCTAATTTTTCTTTTGCAAACCGGCATCATCAGTTCCTTGTTTCTACTTCTAGATCTCACTTCTTGTTGGGTTGGGTAAACAGAGACCAGACTGGATGGTGTTTAGAGGAACGAGAGGTGATTCTTATTGAATTATGCAAGATCTTGTGGGCGGCACAGTGGTGCAGCAGTAGAGTTGCTGCCTTAAAGCACCAGAAACGTGGGTTCGCTCCCGACTGCAGGTGCTGTTTGTACGGAGTTTGTGCTTTCTCCGGGTGCTCCGTTATCTTCCCACATTTCAAAGACGCGCAGGTTTATAGGTTAATTGGCCTCTAATTGGATACAGCTAGTGTATGGGTGATCATTGGTCAGCGCGGACTCAGTGGGCCGAAGGGCCTGTTTCCACGCTGTGGCTCTAAACTAATACTAATTGCAAGACTCTATCGTGTTTCCTCCCACACTCCGCAGACATACAGGTTTGCAGAATAATTGGCCTCTGTAAATTGTCTCGATGAGTAGCTTAGTGCTAGTGTATGGGGTGATCGATGGTTGGTGCGGACTCGGTGGGCAAAAGGGCCTGGTTCCACGCTGTATCTCTAAAGTTTAAAGTAAAGTCTAAAGTCTAATATTGAGGGGGCTTTCACAGGGTGGGTGTTGTTAGGATGTTTAGCCTGGTGAGGTGGAATCTAGGATGGGGGAAAGGGCATAGTTTCGGGACAGAGGGGTTAATCATTTAAGACAGAGCATTGAAGAATTTTTTCTTTCACATTCTCTACCCCAGACAGCTGTGGAGGAGAGTCTAGTTTAGATTAATTTAGAGATACAGCATGGAAACAGAGTCTTCGGCCCAAAGAGTCCTTGCTGACCAACTTGCAATCACCAGTACATTAGTTCTATCCTACGCACTAGGGACAATTTACAGACGCCAAATAACCAACAAACCTGCATGTCTTTAGGATGTGGAAGGAAACCAGAGACCCTGGAGAAAACCCACGCGGTCACAGGGAGAACGTACAAACTCCATACAGGTAGCACCGGTAGTCAGGATCGAACCTGGGTTTCTGGCGCTATAAGGCAGCAACTCTACTAAGAGGATATTAGCTATAAGGAAAGGTTGAATTGTTTTCTGTGGAAGGTCGGAGGCTGAGAGGAGATCAGATAGAGGCACAAACAATTACGAGAGACAGAGGTAAGGTAAGCTGTCAGAACCGTTTCCCCAGGATGAAAATATCAAAGACTAGAGGACATAGCTTTATGGTGAGAGGGTAAAGATAAAAGTGAAGATGTGCAGGGCAAGTGTTTGTTACACAGAAAGTGTGGGTCCCTGGAACGCGCTGCCAGGGGTGATGATGGAGGCATATATGTTAGTGGCATATAGTTTAACTTTAGTTTATTGTCACGTGTGCTGAGGTACAGTGAAAAGTATTTTTTGCATGCTAACAATCATCGGAAAGTCTATACATGATTACAATCAAGTTGTCCACAATGTACAGGTACATGATTCAAGGAATAATGTTTAGTGCATGATACAGTCCAGTGAAGTCCATGAAAGATAGTCCGAAGGTCTCAAAATACAAGAGGTGCAGGAGTAGGCCATTCAGCCCTTCTAGCCAGCACCACCATTCAATGTGATCATGGCTGATCATCCACAATCAGTACCCCGTTCCTGCCTTCTCCCCATATCCTGCGACACCCAGGTAGATGGTAGGTGTGGACTGCTCACTAGTTGATAGGACGGTTCAGTTGCCTGGTGACAGCTGGAAATAAACTGTCCCTGAATCTGGAGGTGTGCGTTTTCACACTTCTGTACCTTTGATTATGCTGGTGGCCTTGCCAAGGCAACGCGAGGTGTAGATGGAGTCAACGGAATTGAAGGGAATCTCATTGGTTAGTTAAAATAAGCCCATGACCTCATTGTGTTTGCAGGAGCTAGCATGTGAAATAGCTGCCTCATTTCCTTCATTACTTCAGTGGTTATGCTTAACAATTCCCCCATTGACTGCAAAAGATCAAGGTTTGAAAAGCACAAGTGTGAAGTTTTTCTCAACGGTCAGACAGAGCATTTAGCAATTTGTTCTTCCAAGTGCACATCTCTTTCCATTTCACCGGGTCATTATTTACCATACCTATTTCTCTCAACATTTTGAGCCTTCAAATGATATACTTGGTGTTCTTCTGCCCATTTCCTGTGTCTTCCCTCCCATTTGGTGTGCAGTGGCTTTGGACTTCAGAGTTTAGAGAAACTGCGCGGAAACAGGTTCATTTGCCCACCGAGTCTGCGCCGCCCATTGATCACCCCGTACACTTGCATTATCCTACACACTAGGGACAATTTACTATTTTTACCGAAGCCAATTAACCTACAAGCCTTTACATCTTCGGAATGTGAGAGGAAACTGGAGCACCCGGAGAAAACCCATGTGGTCAAGAGTCAAGCGAGTCTTATTGTCATATGTCCAAAATAGAGCAATGAAATTCTTACTGACTGTAGCACAACAGGATGTGTAAACATAATACTATATAAACAATATAATGGAGTCACAGAGTCAAGCAGCGTGGAATCAGGTCCTTTGGCCCACTTACCCTCACCGCCCAACATGTCCCATCTACACTAGTCCCACCTGCATTTTGCCCATACCTCACTAAACGTGTCCTATCCATGTACCTGTCTAAATGTTTCTTAAACGTTGCGGTAGTACCTGCCTCAACTACCTCCTCCAGCAGCTCTTTCCAAAATCACACCACCCTTTCTGTGAAAAAGTTCTCAATTCCCCTACTCTGGGCAAGAGACTCTGTGCATCCACCTAATATATTCCTCTCTTGATATATTTCTTTAAAAATATTCCTCTCATAATAAACAAAAAGAGGTTCAGTAAACATGTATACATACATACGTACACATAAAACAAACAAGCAAGCAAACAAACACAGCAAGAATGTACAAACTCCCTACAGACAGCACTTGTAGTCAGGATCGAACCCAGGTCTCTGGTGCTGTAAAAGGGGCTGTCCCACTGCGGCAACCTAATCCACGAGTTCAGATGAGTTTGCCCTCGACTCAAACTCGCAGCATGGTCGACACGAGGTTCTAGGAGGTCTTTGTAACTCTCCTTCATGCTCGAGAGTAGTCCCCGCGTACTCGAGGCCTGTTAGGTCACGGCGTATTTTTCAACATGCTGAAAAATGCCCGCGAGTAAAAAAGGGTCGCCATGGAAAATATTTTTTTACTCGTAGGTTTAGTCGAAGTAGGTCGTAGTAGGTCGGCATGTTAATCGTAGGTAATCGAGGGTAGTCGAAGGTAATTGAAGGTAGTCGAAGGTAATTGAAGGTAGTCGAAGGTAGTCATAGATAGTCTTCAACATAGTCGAAGGGAGGTCGAAGGAGATCGTCTTCACTCTCCACTATTTGGTGTCCAATTTTCCCGAAGCTAGTTGAAGCTAGTCTTCAATACAGTCTTCAATACAGTCGAAAGAGGTCTTCAACATGACATTTTTTCAAACTCTCCTAAACTCTTCTAACCTCGCCAATTAGGTCGCCGCAGTGGGACAGCCCCTTAAGGCAGTAACTCTACCACTGCGCCACTGTGCCGGCCCTTGCGCCCTTGGATATAGCGGCCAACATGAATGGACCTTTGAATCTGCCATGGAAGAAAATGGCTGGATTAGGGGATATTAGCTCTAAGGAGATGTGTGACAGACTGGATTGTTTTCTCTAGAAGGCCAGAGGATGCTCCAGTTTCAACCCACATCATAAACATTGGTGGTTTAATGGGCCACTATTAAATGGTCTCCATGTGTAGGTGAGGGGTATAATCTGGGTGCAATTAATGAGAATTTAGACAGAATAAAATGGTTCTGGGGTCAAGGGATTTCTTCTGTTGGATTAGTCTTGAGAAACTGGAATTCCTCCTTGGATCAGCAGACATTTGATGAAAGGCCTGTTTCCATGCTACATGGTGTCTGGAGTATTGTGTGCCGTTCTGGTTGCCCCATTACAGGAAGGATGTCAAGGTTTGGGAGAGGGTGCAGAAGAGGTTTACAAGAATGATTGCTGGATTTGGGGGGGTATTAGCTGCAACAGACAAGGACGTTTTTCTCTGGAACGCCAGAAGCTGAGCGGAGACCTGTTAGAAGCATCTAAAATTATGAGGCATAGATAGAATAGACAGTCAGAACCTCTTTCCCAGGCTGAAAATATCAAATATTAGAGGGCAAAGCTTTAAGGTGAAAGAGCCAAAGTTTAAAGGAGATATGCAAGGCAAGTTTTTGCTTTACACAGAGGGTAGAAGATGCCCGGAACAAGCAGCCAGGGGTGGAGGTAGCGGCATAGCGGCAGTTAAGAGACTTTAAGATAGGCACATGGAAGTGCAAGAATTAGAGATATGGATCACATGCAGGTAGAGGAGATTAGTTTATCTTAGCGTAATGTTTTAGACAAACATGGAAACAGGCCCGTCGACCAACCGAGTCCAAACAGATCATCAATCACCCGTTCACACCAGTTCTGTGTTATCCCACTCGCTACACACTAGGGACAACTTAGAGAGGCAAAATAACATAAACCTGCACATCTTTGGGATATGGGAGGAAACCGGAGTACCCGGAGGAAACCCACGCGGTCACAGGGAGAACGTGCAAACTCCAGATGGAGAGCAACCATCGAACTCGTGTCTCTGGCGCTGTGAGGCAGCAGCTCTACCAGCTGTGCCAGTGTACCGTAATGTGCCGGAACGGACATTATGGGCCAAAGGGCCTGTTCCTATGCTGTGCTGTTCTTATGTACTATGTCAAACGCCTTGTGATAACCTACGTCAAGCCCAAGTGAAACATGAATGTTTCCAAAAAGCACAACACTGTTTCTATCCTCAGCAAACAAATTACAATCATTGTTAGCTACTTGAACCAACGCCATCAGTGATTATCCAATGTCCTTTCAGACTGTCAATAAATGAGTCAACGTTTGTTCTGGAAAAATGTAACCAAATTATCAATTGCTATCGAGGTTGAAGCACAGTAATTCGTCATCAAATTCAGTTCCTAGGAGCCTCTGCCCGAGTATGGCTTCACCGTCATGCCCAATTACAAAGAACGGCAATATCACTGGAGCATATTCATGTTTAACCTCAGGGTCCCAATTTACCACCGCACTGCATCAAAACCAGGTTTGGAACCTGGAAATTTGATCAAGATTAGATTTTCACCTCTTTTCATGCTATTTTCCTACGTGCCCACACGTGATCTATATCTCTCTATTCCCTGCATATCCTTGCGCCTATCTAAATGTGTAGGAAGGAACTGCAGATGCTGGTTTGCACCAAAGATAGGCAGCATCTCTGGAGAAAGGTGATGTTTTGGGTCTCGACCCTTCTTCAGACTGGAGAAAAGGAATAAGTAACAATTCGGATCGAGACCCTTCTTCAGACTGGGTCTGAAGTAGCGTTTGACCCGAAACATCACGTCTTCCTTTTCCCCAGAGATGCTGCCTGACCCAGTGAAGTTACTCCAGCATTTTGTGTCTATCTTGCCTATATAAAAGCCTCTTAATTGCCACAAACATATTTGGCTCCACCACCAACCCTGGCAGCACATTCCCGCTCTGTAAAAATAAAACCTTGCCCATCATATCTCCTTTAAACTCTAGTTTCAATTAGTGATGAACAGGATTGCCTTGGGAGCCAGCCTAGACTGAAATGACCTCCTTCAATGTCAAAGGGAAATATAGAATATGGAACGACTGATCCATGGTAGTCATTCCGACAAAGGCAGAGGTTTCTCCTCATGGTCCTGGCTCCTTCCCACCCCTCACACAGCAGCATGGTGGGACATGGAGACCAGGATCAGTTTGCTGTCCAAAGGATTCTAATGGGAACATACATCGAAAAGGATTAGAGTTTCGAGTGCTGCAGCGTGGATACAAGCTATAGAGAGAGGTTGAGCGGACTAGGACTTTATTCCTTGGAACACAGGAAGATGAGGAGTGATCTTCTAGTGTGCAAGATCTTTTCAGTTTAGTTTAGTTTAGCTTATTGTCCAAGGTACAAGGTACAGCAAAAAAGCTTTAGAGAGTGAAAAGCATAAGGGGAAATAAGTGGAAATGCACAGTCTTTTACCTAAAGTTGGGAAATCAAGAACCAGAGGACATAGGTTTAAGGTGAGGGGAAAAGATTTAATAGGAACCTGAGGGGCAACTTTTATTTTACACAAAGGGTAGTAGGTATATAGAATGAGCTAAGAAGGAGGTTGATGGAGTAGGTACTATCCCAACATTTAAGAAACATTTAGACCGACACATGGACAGGCTAGGTTTAGGGATGAGCCAAATGGAGACAGGTGGGACAAGTATAGATGTGACCTATTGGTCGGTGTGGCAAGTTGGGCCGAAGAGATGTGTTTTCACACCGTTTGGCTCTATTGACTTATTTTAAGTCTTTTAGATAGGTCCAAGGATGAGCAGAAAATGGAGGAATATATATTATGTGCAGGCAGAGGCAATAAGTTTAACCTGGCATCATGTTCAGTACGGGCATTGCGGGCCAAAGCACCTGTTCCTGTGCTGTACTGTTTTACGTTTTATGTTCTGGTATTCTCAACAGGTTGAAATCTTGATCCTCGTTTCTCACTAACACATTTCTTCCCAAATAGAGCATGAAGGCGCATAGTCTGTAACTCAGGTTAGGGGAATCCAGAGGACATAGGTTTAAGGTGCGAGGGGCAAGATTTAATAGGAACCCGAGGGGCAACTTTTTATACCTGGATGTTGGCGAATATGTGGAATGAACTGCCAGAGAAGCTAGTTGTGGCAGGTGCTATAACAACACTTGACAGGTACGTGGATAGGGATGGTTTAGAGAGATATGGACCCAACACGGGCAAAAGGAATTTGCTTAGATGGGGCATCTTGGTCGGCATGGATTTGTTGGGCCGAAGGGCCTGTTTCCATGCTGTCGGACTAAATCTCAAAGCTCTGGAGTTTACAAACGCCACAGTTCTCCTTCACAATCCATTAGCTTTGTTTTATGACCAAAAACACGTGCAAAAACTCTCGCAACCGTCTTCGTACCAGCTACATTGGCGAGTGTATCACCGAGATACCACAAAAGAACACAAAGTACTGGAGTAACTTAGTGGGTCAGGCAGCATCCCTGGAAAACATGGCGAGGTGACGTTTCGATTGAGACCCTTTGGACCCAACCTAGATACGGCATCCAGTCCATGAGAAACAATCTTATGCGTTGGAGAAGAGGCTTCTTAGTTGAACCATCATTGGTACATTTCATCAAAGAAACAGATGACTATTATCCTTGACAATAAAATAAAACTACCAGAAAATTCCATCAACAACAAAATATAACTATACTGCTGTAATGCTTTCCAAATATTCCACCACTGGAGAATTATTAAGCAGAATTTAATATTGACCAATATTTCATGGTTGCTCATGTCATCAAAAGATGTCATCACATCAAGATCATGAGATAGATGTGCATTCAACAGGAGCAGAATTAGGCCATTCAGCCCATCAAGTCTGCTCTGCCATTCGGTCATGGCTGATCTACATTTCCCTCTCAGCCCCATTCTCCTACCTTCTCCCCATAACTTTTGACACCCTTACTAAACAAAACTCCTATCAATCTCTGCTTTTAAAGTACCCAATGACTTGCTCTCCACAGCCATCTGTGGCAATGAATTTCAAAGATTCACCACCCTCTGGCTAAAGAAATTGCCCCTCAAAGTTCAAAGGGCTCTATTGAAGTTCTTTTGAGACATATGGACCAAGCACGGGCATATGGGGATGAGCTTAGATGGGGCATCTTGACCAGCATGAGCAAGTTGCGCCGAAGAGCCTATATCCCTGTTTTATTTCACTGTATGACGTGTATTATATTCAAAAATCCATCATAAATATGCTGCTTATGATGAGCAAATACAATGAGCAACACATATCCACTTTCCTGATATATTATCAGAATGCAGATGCAATGTGGTATTATAGAAACCACCTAGGTTGCGATGAAACAAAGTCTCTAACTTCTTATCACCAAGGTTAGGAGGGGAAGAGGACTAGTTTACACTGGAACCCTTCACACCCTATCTAAGAGTGAAAGTCATGTCATCAGTGTGCCTATCCTTGGTACGAGAGCAAATCTTTCTGTGCTTAAGGATATTAAGTTACTTTAGTGATCCCAGGATTATGATCTGCAATGCCTGTATTCTTGTTTTATGCTGTCCACCTAACATTAACAGAAGAATAAGATCCACAATTGATTGAAAGATACAGCCCTTCGGCCCATCGTGCCCATGCTGACCATCGATCACATGTTCACACTAGTTCCATGTTATCCCACTTTCACGCCCGAGCCCTGCACACTAGGGGGCAATTTACAAGGTCTATTGACCTACAGACCAGCGGGCATTTTGGGATGTGGGAGGAAACCGGAGCAAACCCACGCGGTCACTGGGAGAACTTGCAAACTCCACACAGACAGCACCGATAGTTAAGATTGAACACAGATGTCGGGCACTGTGGCACAAATCCACCAGCTTCACATATCTAGTTCAAGTGTTCAAGTGAGTTTATTGTCATGTGTCCCTGATAGGACAATGAAATTCTTGCTTTGCTTCAGCACACAGAACATTGTAGGCATTTACTACAAAACAGATCAAGTGTGTCCATATACCATTGTATAAATATATACACACATGAATAAATAGACTGATAAAGTGCAAATAACAGATAATGGGTTATTAATGATCAGAGTTTTGTCCGAGCCAGGTTTAATAGCCTGATGGCTGTGGGGAAGTAGCTATTCCTGAACTGATATATGATATATATATCATTATATATATGGATAATATTAATTTAAAAATCGCATATACATAGCAACCTCCACATTGCAACATTCCACTTCACAGCCAGCAACGATGATGAAGGAAAGTGGAGCCCACAATGGTCCATTGTTGGCCTTGGAGAGATAAAGAGGGGATATAAACAGTGAAACTAAACAGGATGACAGTGAAACCAGTTGGTTGACGAGGGTAGAGAAATCAAAATTAATACCGCTGGGCTGTAAGCTGCCCAAGCAAAATATGAGGTGCTGTTCCTCCAATTTGCATGTGGCCTCATTCTGGTTTCCTTCCCCCAGAACTTCAAGCGAGATGCTGGATTATTAATACAGAGCCGTTGGTAGATAGTCAAATGCTATTTCTTAGTTTAGTTTAGAGATACAGCACAGAAACAGGCCCTTCGGCCCACAGAGTCTGCACTGACCAGCGATCCTCACACTCTAAAGCTATCCTACACACACTAGGGACATTTTCATTTATACCAAGCCAATGAATCTACAAACCTGCACGTCTTTGGAGTGGTGGATGAAAGCGAAGATCTCAGAGCAAACCCACACAGGTCACGGGGAGAAGGTACAAACCCCTGAACAGGCAAGCACCCGTAGTCAGGATCGAGCCCGGGTCTCCGGCGCTGTCAGGCAGTAGCGCCACCGTTACATCACTGTGGCGTGGCGTAGGGAGAGATAAATAGAGATGATTCAAAGTCCTCAGTTTCTAGACAAGCCCTGGTTTAGCAGATGATTACACATGGCCTTCCTGCATGTTTGAAGCTTGCAATCATCGTCCAATTGAGCAAAGATAAAATGCAAATAAAATTCCTTATTACTTTTCTCCCCCCACCTGAGATGCAAATATCAAATACTAGAGGGCATAGCTTTAAAGTGGGAGGGGTAAAGTTGAAAAGAGATGTGCGGGGCAAGTTATTTTGTACAGGGAGAGTGGTGGGTGCCTGGAACGCACTTCCAAGGGTGGTGGTGGTGGAGGCAGATTCAATAGAGGCATTTAAGAGGCTTTTGGATAGGCACATGGATCTGCAAGGAATGGAAGGATATGGATCACATGCAGGCAGATGGCATCATCTTCAACACAGACATTGTGGGCTGGAGGACCTGTTCCTGTGCTGTACTGTTCTGTGTTCTACTTCCTCTTATTAAGCAGCAGCACAAGCTCCAAGCTCCCTGTTCCTCAGAGCCCAGGAGGATGATGTGTGATCTTTTAGCGGTGTACAAAATCATGGTAGGAACAGATCGAGTAGACACACAGACTTGCCCAGAGTAGAGGAATCAAGAATCAGAGGACATAGATTTAAGGATGAGGAGGGGGGGGGGGGGGGGGGGGGGGGGGGGGGGGGGGGGGGGACATTTATTGGGGACCTGAGGGAAAACTTTTTCACACAAAGGATGGTGGGTGCATGGAACGAGCTGCCGGAGGAGGTAGCTGAGGGAGGTAGTTGAGGCAGGTACAATCGCAATGTTTAAGAAACATTCAGGCAGGTACATGGATAGGGTACACAAAATTGCTGGGGAAACTCAGCGGGTGCAGCAGCATCTATGGAGCGAAGGAAATAGGCGACGTTTCGGGCCGAAACCCTTCTTCAGACCGGTACATGGATAGAACTGGTTTAGAGGGATATGGGCTAAACACAGGCAGGTGAGACTAGTGTAGATGGGCTATGTTGGCTGGTGTGGGAAAGTTGGGTCAGGGTCGGGGGGGGGGGAGGGGGGGGATGGGTGGTTGTAGGGCCTGTTTCTAAGCTGTAAGACTCTGCGACAACTCCAATGTTGCTACATTTGTTTGTTTAACTTCTTGCTCGTGCAGCAGAATGAGAGGCCTCAGAGTTCTGCGAGACCACTTGCACTGATATCAATAAAGCTTTATTCCTTGCGTTCCAGCCCTCTGTGGAAATGGAGGATTTATTACATTCATAATGGTGACAGGTGCGATGAAAATATGGCTCCATCCTCCGCGCTTTCCCTTTTTGCCTCTCTCACGAGCAGCCGAGTAGAAAAGCCTCCTTGTAGTGAGCTCAGAATCGGCTTCCTGTGGTTACGCCATTAAACACGAGATGACTGCCAGTCAAATTCTCTTGCACAAAGGTGGCCATTTCATTGCAACTTTAGCAATAGGTAGAGGCCATTCTAGCCCTGGGACTGCCTTGCCATGAATTTCTCATCTCCTCTAGACAGCCTCCCTGGACGTCCCCGATTCATGAATTTATCCATCTTAGTTTTAATGCAGTGGAGGAAAGCTTTAGATTTACTGTTCTCTCTGTATGAAAGTTTAGTTTCAGTGTGGAAACAGGCCCCTCGGCCCACCGAGTCCGTGCCGACCAGCAATCACCCTGTACACTAGCACTATCCTACACACTAGGGACAATTTACTATTTTCACCAAAGCCAAATTAACCTACAAACCTGTAAGGTCTTTGGAGCATGGGAGGAAACCAGAGTACCTGGAGAAAACCCATGTAGTTACAGGGTGAACATACAAACTCCTACAAGACAGCACCCGTCGTCAGGATCGAACCCGGGTCTCTGGCGCTGTAAGGCAGTAACTCCAACACTGCGCCATTGTACCGCCCAACATGCTTCCCGATTTCAGCCTTCTGTAGCAACCAAGGGACTATTCCTTATGGGCCTGTCCCACTTAGGCGACTCCTTAGGTGAATGCCAGGGACCAATTTCAATGGAATTCACCCACGACACCTGGTGACAGACCTACGACAGCCAAAATTGTCGCAACTGTCGCTGGAAAAATTTTCAACATGTTGAATATTTTGCAGTCGCCCAAAAAAATAGCCTAAGTGGGATAGGCCCTTTAAACTAACCCCGACACAAAACTTTCACAGTCACACTCAGTGAACCCATCACTTATAAAATCTGTTTATGGTATTCTCAATCCACAAGAGAATCTCTAATCTCTTCCTTCACAACCTGTTTGGCACATTGACAGATAGCTTAGCTTAGGTTTAATTCATTGTTGTCATATGCACTGTGAGGTACAGTGACAAGCTTTGTTTTGTGTGCTATCCAAACAGATCACGTATACCATACATGAATACAATCGAATCAAACTCAAGTACAACAGGTAGAGCAAAGGGATAGAGAGAGTGCAGAACACAGTCCTCAGCATTGTAACACATCAGTTCCAGAGACAAAGGCCAATATCCACAATGGGGTAGAGGTGAATCGGACAATACACTAGCTTATGGAAGGTGCCAAGGAACTGACTCCTGATGGTCAAGCAGGAACAAGGATACAAGAGATGGCAGATGCTGGAATCCTGAGTAAAAAGCAAACCTTCTGGAGGAACTCAGCATCTGGAGATGGAAATGAACAGTGGCATTTAGGTCGGGATCATTCTTCAGACTGAAGGTCCAGTCAAGCAGTAATCGCCGTACCAGGGCAATTCACAAAGTGCTGATGGATCTCAGCAGGTCAGGCGGCATCTGGGAAGAGAACAGACAAGCGACATTTTGGGTTGGGAAACATCCCAGAGTAAGGATCTGAAGAAGCGTTCCCGACTCAAAACATCACCTATCCATTCCCTCCACAGATGCTGCCTGACCTGCTGAGTTCTTCCAGTGCACATTGTTTTTTGCTCTGGATTTTAGCATCTGCAGTATTCTGTATCCCCATATCAGGACAGCTATTTGCCACTGGATGCCATGTGGCAAATGCATCGGGATTGCTAAGAATTGTGGATGGAGCCCAGCCCATCACACAAACTAACCTCCCTTCCATTGATTCAATCTACACCTCCCACTGCCTCAGCAAGTCCACCAGCATAATCATGGATGGATCTCAACCTGGCCATTCCCTCTCCCTTCGGCATAAGGTACAGAAGTGTGAAAACACACACCTCCAGATTCAGGGACAGTTTCTTTCCAGCTGTTAACAGAGAAATGAATCACTCTATCAACAACTAGAGAGCAGTCCTGAGCAACTACCTACCTCATTAGAGACCCTCAGACTATCTTTGATCAGACATTACCAGACTTTATCTTGCACTAAACATCCTCCCTTCATCATGAAGGGTGACCTGGCGGGAGCCGCCCAGATTGAATGGGGGATCCGATGCAAGGCCGCCTGCTGCCATGTGTTTGCCACAGACCTGGTTCGCCGTGGCAAGCAAATTATAAAACTGTTCGATGAACCTTATGGAACTTTATCGACGCCAGAAACGTGGACACTCCGTTTCGATGCTGTATCTCTAGACTAGACATCTCCTTTAAGCTTTGTCCCTCTCACTCTCTAGGTAGTTGATATCTCCATCCAAGGGAAAAGATTCTGACTGTCTATCCTCTCTATTAGTGAGTCACTTGAACCAATGAAATTCAGCTGGTTGAAGACGTTCCCATTGTGTCAACCATCCTTACTACATCATTGATCTTATAGGTGTACAACAGGGTAAATGCACAGGTTTTTTTTTACCCAGTGAGGAAATCAGAAATCAGTGGACATAGATTTAAGGTGAGAGGGGGAAAAACTTAATAGGAACTGACGAGCAACATTTACACAGAGGGTGGGAGGGTTATGGATCGCCTGGCAGAGGTGGTCATTGAGGCATGTACTATAACAGAATTTAAAAGACACTTGGACAGGAACATGGATAGGGAAGGTTTAACGGGGTGTCAGGGGTTATGGACTTGAGTATGGCAGAGTAGACTTGATGGGCCGAAACGCCTAATTCTGCTCCTATAATTTAAGATTTATAAAAGGATATAGGCCAATGTGGGCAGGTGGGACCAGCTTAGATTAGGCATTTTGATCAGCATGGACGAGTAGGGCCGAAGGGCCTGTTTCCATGCTGAACATTTCTATGACTCTACAGGGCTAGGTCAGTGAAGAGATCAACTGTACCAGGGCTGGAGTCAAATATGGGACCAGATCAAGCACTGCTGAGTTATTCCTTGAAGAAGGCAAAAGGGCATTATTTTTAACAACACCTAGCTAATTTCAGTCACCATTGCTGACACTTGCTTTCGCTGCCAAAGGTATTTAGTTAATGAAATAGCTTAATCCCCCCAGCTGTCAGAGTGGGTTATGAACACATAGCCACGTATCATTAGTAACGATCCATGGATTACCAGACCATCATCAAATCCCAGCGAGAGGTTTGAAACCATCGCTACCTACTGCCTGAACGAGATGCGAAATGTAGACATTACGATTGAGGCATCGACTGTTCATATCAAATGGTGATTTTAGTGTTGACAACGAGCGAGAGAGTGCAAGAGAGAGTGTACGTGTGTGCGTGCGCAAGTGTGTGTACATCTGTGGGCACACACCAGTGGGTCCATTTGCATGTGCTGTGGGGGTGTGGCTGCAATATGTGGCCACGTTTGTGTCTGTGCTTTTGTGCATTCAGGGTCTATTCATGTGCATCACTAAGAAAAAAGTCACAGAGTGCTGGAGTAACTCAGCAGGTCATGCAGCATCTTCGGAGAACGTGGATAGGTGACATTTCGGGTCGGGAACCTTCTTTAGAGTCCAAAGCCCAAATGTCACCATATCCATGTTCTCCAGAGATGCTGCCTGACCTGCTGAGTTACTCCAGCACATTGTCTTTTTTCTGTAAAATAGCAGCTACAGTTTCTTATATCCACATGTATATCACTAGGTCTGCATGCCTGTGGTTACAATAGAGAGAGAGATATGTAGACTCATGACTGGAGTTTTTCTCCACACCCCCCTCAATACCTCACCTAATCAGCTACATGTAAACACTAAACACGTGTGTGTCATGCGAGTATGGGTATTAGGGGAAGGGGAAGGGAAGGAGCTCCAGTCACTGCTATAGGAAAGATGCTATTAAGCTGGAAAAAAAATGCAGAGAACTTTTACGAGGATGTAGCCAGGACTCAAGAGCCTGAACTATAGGGAGAGGTTGAGCAGGCTGGGACTTTATTCCTTGGAGCACAGGAGGATGAGGGGTGATCTTAAAGATTGAATAGGAACCAGAGACGAACTTTTTCACACAGTGGGTGGTGGGTGTATGGAATGAGCTACCACAGGAGGTCATTTAGGTGCTAAGACAACACTTAAAAGGCATTTAGACAGGTACATGGATCAGAAAGGTTTAGAAGGATATGTGGTCACCCTGTTATAAGAAAGATGTTGCTAAGCTGGAAAGGGTGCAGAGAAGATTTATGAGGATGTTGCCAGGACTATTACAACATTTAAAAGCCATTTGGACAGTTACATGGATAGGGCAGGTTTAGAGGGATATGACCCAAACGCAGGCAGGTGGGACCTGTGCAGATGTGGCACCTCGGTCGGTGCAGACAGGTTGGGCCAAAGGGCCCATTTCCATGCTGTATAACTATCAATTCTCCTCGTGTTTTTCTACACCTCAAAACAATTGCACAGAAATTTTGTCTCGGGCCTAAGTGAAGTGGAATGCAATCTACTGCCCAAATCTAGAAGGGGTTTTGAATTAGGCCCCGACTCAAAAATAATTCGGTGTTGATGTTGTCATTAGTCTGACCAGAATAAGGGTATAAATATCAGCGTCTGTTCTGCTGCAACGTGTTGCTATGTGCTGGCTGGGTTCCTGGCAGCTAACAGCGTGAAGCTTGCATCTCCAAACCACAGATGATAATTCCTGGTACGAAATTCCTGGCTAAAGCTGCCTGTTTTTTTTTTAATCCACGCACACACAAACACACAGGATTCACTTTTCAAGGCTCTGCCTCATCCCACTGTTAATAGGCCCAGATATTTCCTGGCAAGACCCGGATGCCTGATATGTGTTGACGTTTAATTTATTATCGCTTCTGCTGTAGGGAGGAGAGGAGATGGGGAACTCACACAGTTAATTGACTGCTTGGGAAACAGGAGTGTGTCTGATGTAAGCCGCACGAGGCCTTGAATATATTTTTTCCCTCTCTTTCAGGGGGACGGGACGAGACGAGAGGTGTGGCGGTAGGCGAATTATCGAAGGGTTGGCATGAGGTTTAGGGATCGCCCCACGGGCTATTTAGTAGTGAGCAGAGAGGGAAGCTCTGAATCAAAGTGGCCAACGTTTTCGGTGGGGTGCAGTTTCACTCCGAGCCTGCGTTAAGGCAACTCATCCAAAGCCTCTCTACCTCCCAAACCCTCGCTTCACCAAATTCCAGCCACGCTTTTCCAACTAAGCGCTGAATCGAAGCCATTGGAAGACGTTCAAACATCTGGATTATTTTAAACACCTCCCCTGTCTCTCCCCCACCCCCCCCCCCCCCCGTCTCCATTTTGTTTCGGCCTCGCAGTCTTTCATTTCCACCTCGCCAACGTTTGTAAATAGCAGCGGCCGGGATTGAAAGCCACGAGCTCGGTTACTCGCCCGCAGCTCTCCCCCATCCTCAACACTGCAACCCTCCAAACGACCCCCTCCCCTCCCCAGTTCCCTGCGGTCTCACCCTCAGTGTTCACAAATTAGCAGTGAACGAGGTAGAGACTGGGCTAGGCCCCCACGAGGGGAACTGAATGAACGGACAGCATTAGACTACGGGCCACACTTTCACCATCTCCACATCTGTTACCAGACAGTATAACCTCCAGTTCCACACTCCTCACCTTTGGCAAAACTCCACGCGTTACAAAAGGCACCAAAAATAAAACACACACACATGGAAAAATAATTCTCTTTTAAGCACAGGCTACGAACACTGGCTCCGACATTAGACGGCAGCGATCCCACTGAAAGGACTCTCGCACAAAATAAGAGGCACCAGTGAGGCTTGAGGCAGCATAATATAGCACTTACTTTTCTAGCAGAGAGCGAGAGAGAGAGAGAGAGAGAGAGAAAAAAGAGAGAGAGGAAAAAGAGAGAGAGAGAGAGAGAGAGAGAGAGAGAGAGAGAGAGAGAGAGAGAGAGAGAGAGAGAGAGAGAGAGAGAGAGAGAGAGAGAGAGAGAAAAACATGAGAGAGAGAAACACACACGCACAGAGAAACCCCCGCCTTTTCACCAGCTTCCTCCCCTCCACCACACCTTCCTACTAGAAGATGTCTACTACCCTGTCCACTTGGCAGTACCACTCCAGCATTGAAATACAGCACTGGCCATATAAGGAAGAGCAGCTAAACATGTCACGCATCATTTAGAGATGGTAGGCAGAGAGTTAACCTCTCACTTCTCTCATACACACACACACACATATATATACACACATACATCACACATACCAACCAGCTCCACATGCAGTGATACTGGCATCATGCCTTGCATATTAAACCAGACACCACACGCACCCCCAACACCCCTCCCCTCTCCCCGGCCTCTATGCGAGGGAGTGTTCAGCTACCTGATGGAGCCTGAAGCCTCTCCATCCTTCATTCATCCTGACCAACGCAGTCAAGGTGAAGAGGAGGGAGAAGACGAGGAGGGGGTTGGGGGGGGGGAGTGCAATTTTTATTTTGGGGTGGGCACCTATTTTTCTCCTCTTTGCACGGGAAGAGTGTGTTGAGGTGGGGTGCATGTGCATGGAAGGTGCAGCTCTGAGTACATGGGATGCCTTGCCTCTCCGAGCCTTCCCCCTTCCCACTGCAAAGATGATGTGTGATAATACCAGGCGGCACGCCGCAGTGACCCAGTGCCCAGCATCACCCCATATCCCTCACACCCTCCTCCCTCACTGGCAAACCGTGCAAATACCTGTTCCCCTCCACCCACATCCTCCCTCATTCTCCGACAAACCTTGCAAGTACTTGACCCCCTCCTCCCTTACTGCCAACCCTTGCAAACTCCTGACCCTCCCCTCACCCTTCCCTCCCTCATTCTCTGCTTGACCCACCCCCCCCCCCCCCTCACCTCCCTTTCTGTCAACCCTTGCAAATTCCTGACCCCACTCCGATCCCTATCTTCCTCTCTCACTGCCACATCTTATAAAGGCCTGACCCTCCCTCCTCACCAACAAACCTTGCAAAGGCCTGATCCACTCTCTATCTAGCTCCTCACTGTCAAACCTTGCAGATCTGACCCCCTCACTCACTGACAAACGATGCAAAAACCTGCATACCCCCCCCCCCCCCCCCCCCCCATCGCCCCACCTTCGTCCCTCCTCACTAACGAACCGTACCCACCCTCCCTCTTACACAAACCTTGCAAATGCTTGACCCCCTCCCACCTCCCCTGCAAAGAACCCGACGTCCTCCCCACCTCCCTCCGTGCACAGCTCGCAGGGACACCACCCTCTCATGATCCCCCTCCACTCCTACCCCACCCCGAGTGCCTGGAGCAAGGCCAGGATGGGAGTGCTGCACCATCAGCGTTACTGCTCTCTCTCTCTCTCTCTCTGACACCACCTCAGGCCAAGGTGCCCGCTCAGGTAAGACGTCAAATGGAGATAGACGAAATGTCCCTCCTCCCCCTCCCCTCCCCACTAGGATCTCTCCCAGACAGGAGCAAATACAAACAAACCTCCCCTCCCTCCCTGGCCACGTCCCAATGCTGTTGGTGCGATGATCTTGTGCATGAATTATCCAACACACCCCCTCCTCTACACAGCCCCTCCGATGCCCTACATAACACCAGCCACTCTTGGAAATAACAAACGTGCCTCATTGCTTGGGAGATACACGCTGGGATTCTGCTTGGTGCTCCAGAAACATGTCTTTATTCCAACCACTGCACAACACAAACAAATATAGAGCCCACACGACTAAATCCCAGCTTCATCCCTCCTTTCCTTTATGCCATCTGATCACCCAGACAGCTCTTGCACCCCCCCCCCCCCCCCCCCCCTTCTCGACAATGCCACTGTCTGGCCTGGACCCTCAATTACTCCCTCGTCTACCCCCACCCAAACACACACATATATATAATATCCAGCCCACCCCTCTAAACCGCAACTCCTTCCCTTCCTTTCAATGCATCTGACCAGCCAGCTCTTGCATCCACATTCCCTCCCCTCTCCAATACCAGTGTAACCCGTACCCGCAATTCTCCCTGATCCCCCCCCAAACGCACATGCACACACACATACATACAGAGACACGTACACGCAGAGTGAATCAAAAACTCACCTCATATTCCCGTCTCCCTCTCCCTTCGATGAATTCGAATACAGCAAGCAACACACTCAAGGCATTGTAGCATTCATCTTCAGGGTTATTCTCTTTAAAAAAATAATAATTCTGTCCCTTCTTTATGAAACCAAGTGTTTTTGTATTTTTAAAAGATTGCAGAGTGCCTCCTTGTCCTCCTCCTCTCTCCCTCTCCCCCGCTTGTTAGTGGAGCATGATGGCTAAGCAGGGCTTCCTGAGGTGCGGCCGAGCCTGCGATCGTGTGCTGCTCACAGCCTGCAAAGCTCCTCCCTCTACACGGCCGCACTAACTCGATCAGGAAGCGCGCTGGGCTAAACCTACTGCTCTTTACCAGCGTGAAGAGGAAAGCACTCGGCAGCCTTCTCGACGTTTCTCTCTCTATTTTTAAATGCTGCGGGCTCGTCTCTCTCCCATTTCTATCTTTATCTGTCTATTTCTTCTCTCTATCTATTTCTCTCTCTTTCTATTTCTACCTTTCTCATTTTCTCTCTTTATTTCAATCTGCCTCGACTATTTCTATCTCTCTCTTTTTCAATGTTCTCTCTATTTCCCTCTCTTTCTCGAAATGTGTGAATATATATACTTTCTCTCTCTCTATATATATAATATATTATATTTCTCTATCTCTCTCTCTTATACACACTTGTGCACACACGCATAGAGAAAGCCGCGATCGTATGTGCCAAGACCCTCTGAACTCTGAGAGAGAGAAAGGGAAGGGAAATTAAAATGGAAAAGTGTGCAGAGGAAGTTATCTTCGAGCATGATCGACCTTTCTGTCTCCCCCTTGCAAGCAGCAGCAATTGGTAGCTCCCATCTGATACGGGAAAGGCATATAATAACCTCTGAACTGTACTCTCATAAGCAAAGATCTTTGCTCAAAAGTGAGCTATAAGCAAGCTGTTGTCAGGTCGTGAGACCAGAGTGTGGGAGTTGAGCTGTGAAGGGGCGGTGGTCAAGGGGAAGGTGTGGGCGGTGGTGAGGAGGTGGGCTTATCTCCGTGTTTTACTTGACTTCAGTACAAGCGCTCAGCAGCTAGACAAGTCTTGGAGGCGGCGCGTAACATTCAGGCCGTTAGTACATTTCCAAGTTCCACTGTTAACTCTTTGATGACTGAAACACAAGGGCACATTTTATTTTTGCTTCAATTCCCTACACCTAGAGAACTTTCCCGACCCGAAACGTCACCTATTCCAGAGATGCCTGACACGTTGAGTTACTCCAGCATTTCGTGTCTATCTTCGATATAAAGCAACGTCTGCAGTTCCTTCTTACACCTTGAGAACTTTAGTTGGATTAATGTTGCTAATTCTACATCCTACACTTCAAGGTTAATACAGAAGAGGAATAGGTCACTGGGTCCTTTAGTTTATTGTCAAGTGTAGCAAGAACAGTGAAAAGCTTTTTTGTTGCGTGCTATCCAGTTAGCAAAAAAACTATACAATCAAGCTGTCCAGAGTTAACATATACAGAATAAAGGGAATAATAATAATAATTAGGGGACAAGAGGGAGTGACTTGGGTGAGATTGGACCTGGATTATGCTGGTGGCCTTGTCTGGGTAGCGTGAAATGTTGATGGAGTCAATGGGAGGGTGGGAGGTTGGTTTGCATCCACAACCCTTTGCAATTTCTTGTTGCACCCCCCCTGTTCTGCAAAGATTGCTTAAATTGGTTGTTTAAATATACACATGGTAGATAGGACACTGGCCTCTGGCCACTCCTTATGTAGTAATGGCCAGAGGACCTGGGGTGTCGGAGGAACTGAAGGAAATCCACATTAGGCAGGAAATTGTGTTGGATAGACTGATGGGACTGAAGGCTGATAAATCCCCTGGGCCTGATAGTCTGCATCCCAGGGTACTTAAGGAAGTGGCTCTAGAAATCATGGATGCATTGGTGATCATTTTCCAATGTTCTATAGACTCAGGATCAGTTCCTGTGGATTGAAGGGTAGCTAATGTTATCTCACTTTTTAAGAAAGGCGGGAGAGAGAAAACAGGGAATTATAGACCAGTTAGCCTGACATCGGTGGTGGGGAAGATGCTGGAGTCAATTATAAAAGATGAAATAGCCACACATTTGGATAGCAGTAACAGGATCGGTCCGTGTCAGCATGGATTTACGAAGGGGAAATCATGCTTGACTAATCTTCTGGAATTTTTTAAGGATGAAACTAGGAAAATGGACAAGGGAGAGCCAGTGGATGTAGTGTACCTAGACTTTCAGAAAGCATTTGAGGGCATCTACCACACGCGGTGCCTCAGGAAGGCCCTCAGCATCCATAAGGACTCATCACACCCCTGCCACGGTCTGTTTCAACTTCTTCCCTCCGGCAGACGTTACAAGGCCTTCTACGCCCGAACCTCCAGACTCAGGAACAGTTTTATCCCAAGAGCTATAGCGGCTCTGAACCGGCCCTAATGAGTGCCCCCCACCCACCCCCTTTGGACAGTCTCCCTCAGATGGTCACGTCAATCAATTCAGCTTGCTTATTTATGTATTGTATTTATTTACCTTTCTTGTACATCAGTGGAGCTGCACACTAAATCTCGTTGCACTGACGTGCAATGACAATAAAAGATATTATTATTATTATTATTATTATTATTACAAGGTCCCACATACGAGATTAATGGGCAAAATTGGTATTGGGGGTACAGTGCTGACATGGATAGAAAATTGGTTGGCAGACAGGAAACAAAGAGTAGGGATTAACAGATCCCTTTCAGAATGGCAGGCAGTGACTAGTGGGGTACCGCAACGCTCGGCATTGGGACCGCAGCTATTTACAATATACAATGATTTGGATGAAGGGATTCAAAGTAACATTAGCAAATTTGCAGATGACACAAAGCTGGGTGGCAGTGTGATCTGTGAGGAGAATGCTATGAGAATGCAGGGTGACTTGGACAGGTTGGGGGAGTGGGCAGATGCATGGCAGATGAAGTTTAATGTGGACAAATGTGAGGTTATCCACTTTTGTATCAAAATCAGGAAGGCAGATTACTATCTAAATGGCATCGTTGGGAAAAGGGGAAGTACAACGGGATCTGGGGGTCCTTGTTCATCAGTCTATGAAAGTAAGCATGCAGGTACAGCAGGCAGTGAAGAAAGCGAATGGCATGTTGGCCTTTAAAACAAGAAGAGTCGAGTATAGGAGCAAAGAGGTCCTTCTGCAGTTGTACAGGGCCCTAGTGAGACCACACCTGGAGTATTGTGTACAGTTTTGGTCCCCTCATTTGAGGAAGGACATTCTTGCTATTGAGGGAGTGCAGCGTAGGTTTACAAGGTTAATTCCCGGGATGGCAGGACTGTCATATGCTGAGAGAATGGAGCGGCTGGGCTTGTACACTCGAGTTTAGAAAGATGAGAGGGGATCTTATTGAAACATATACGATTGTTAAGGGTTTGGATACGCTAGAGGCAGGAAACATGTTCCCGATGTTGGGGGAGTCCAGAACCAGGGGCCACAGTTTAAGAATAAGGGGTAAGCCAATTAGATTGGAGACGAGGAAACACTTTTTGTGAGTCTGTGGAATCTCTGCATCAGAGGGCAGTGGAGGCCGGTTCTCTGGATACTTTCAAGAGAGAGCTAGATAGGGCTCTTAAAGATCGTGGAGTCAGGGGATATGTGGAGAAGGCAGGAACGGGATACTGAATGAGGATGATCACCCATGATCACATTGAATGGTGGTGCTGGCTCAAAGGACCGAATGGCCTACTCCTGCACCTATTGTCTATTGTCTATTGACATAGAGGACACCATTCATAACTATTTGTTATCAATGCAAACTCATCTTTTGCAAACCAGGAGATCTAATCCCTTTGCACCACAAACATTTAGGGTGGCACAGTGGTAGACCTGCTCCCTCACAATGCCAGAGTCTCAGGTTCGATCCTGACCTTGGGAGCTGCCTGTATGGAGTGTGTACGTTCTCCCTATGACCACATGGATTTTATCCAGGTGTCATAGAGTCATGCAGGCCCTTTGGCCCAACTTGCCCATGCTGACCAACATGCTCCCTCGATACTAGTCCTACCTACCTGCATATTACCTATATCGCTCTAAACCTTAGCCTATCTATGTATTTGTCCAAAATATGTCTTAAACGTTTGATAACGCCTGCCTCAACTGCTTCCTCAGGCAGCTTGTCCCATACACCTACCACCCTTTGTGTAAAAAAGTTGCCCCTCAGATTGCTATTAAATCTGTCCCTCCTTCACATTAAACCAATGTCCTCTGGTCTTAGATTCATCTCCCCAGGGTAAAAGACTGCATTTATCTATTTCTCATGATTTTATACACCTCTATAAGATCACCACATTTGCCACAGACGGCTGTGGAGGCGGTCAATGGATATTTTCAAGGCTGAGATGGACAGGTTTTTTATTAGCACAGGTGTCAGGGGTTATGGGGAGGAGGCCGGAGAAGGGGCTTGAGAGGGAAAGATAGATCAGCCATGATTGCAATGTTTAAGAAACAATTAGACAGATGCATGGATAGGACAGGTTTAGAGGGTTATGTGCCAAACGCAGCCAGGTGGGACTAGTGTAGATGGGACATGTTGGTCAGTGTGGGTAAGTTGGGCTGAAGGACCTGTTTCCATGCTGTATGACTACTAACCTAATCTATGACTCTACGATTGAATGGTGGGGCTGACTTGACGGGTCGAATGGCCTAATTCTGCTCTTAAGACCTATGAGCATGAACTAATGAACCCCTCATCCTCCTACGCTCTATGCAGGAGTCAACTGCACATGACGTCCACTATCTTGAAGCTACGCTACAATGCTGAGTCATTCCTGGGAACAACTACTAACAACCCTCTAACTCCATTTCCCTGGACGCCCATTGAACAGGGAGGGGTTGGAGGGGGGCATGGTTTAACACATGAACCAAAATGCACAACTCTGGGCCTTCCACAGCTGACTTAGAGTATCTGGAGCCTACTGATTTGGCCAAACAAGTTTACCTTTCACTTAGATATTTAAAATAACCCCCCAGGGGTTGGGAGGGAACTGTAGAGAAAGCATCTACAGGTAGTAATAATGTGGGTTGGTTTGTCACATGTTTGATTGGGTTCCTTGGGAACTGTCCTGTCCGATCAAGTCTGGTTCTGTAATCTAGCTACAAAAGCAACATGCAAAATTTTGCTTCAGTAGTTTACAACTCAGCAGTTTGAATGTTAATTTCTCTAATTTCAAGTAACACCTGCATTCACTCTCTCCCCCCCCCCCCCCCCCCCCCCCCCCCCCCAAACCCACCTAGTTGTCCCACTAGTTCCACTGTTCACATCCTTGTATCCCTTCGTTATCACTTCATTCCCAGCCAACAATGGGCCATTATGGGCTCCACCTTTCCTTGGTCATCTGTTGCCAGCCCCACTTTGTACTGGCCTTTTCTTACCTCCAGATTCCTCCCCTCTACTTTCAGTCTGAAGAAGGGTCCCAACCCAAAACGTCACCCGTCCTTTTTCTCCAGAGATGCTGCCTGACCTGTTGGGTTAACACACTCCAATCCCAATCTTGCTATTGAATACTACGATCTCAAACTAAACTCCGAAATATGGGGGGTTACAGTGGCGCATAGGTAGAGTTGCTGCCTTACAGCACCAAACACCCGAGTTCGATCCCAACTTCAGATGCTGTCTGTACGGATTTCAATGGTTGTTTTATTGTGACATGTGTGAAGTGGAGATGCACAGTGAAATTATTTTTGTACAAAATGTCCAGTAGAATATTGCCATACCTAAGCTCATCCTCCAGTGGCAAATTGTACAGAAATAGTCCATTGGTCCCGCATGCTAGAGGCGCTGTGCTTCGGCTCATTTTCAGAGACCAGTCCTCACTCTAGGTGTTATCAGCGTTGCCCGTTCCAGGCAAACCAGGCCACTGCGTCACCTTCCCTTGGGTGTGCGGGTCGACCTGTGAACCGTCATCCCTCCCCTCGCCCGTCCACCTTTGTGCCCTAAGGGAGCCTTTGTACGTTCTCCCTGTTACCGCAAGGTAACATTCAGAGTGCTCCGGTTTCCTCCCACATCCCGAACACACGCAAGTTTTATAGATTAATTGGCTTCTGTAAATTGTCCCTAGTGTGCCGGGTAAAACTTGTGTACGGGATGATCGCTAGCCGGCGCAGACTCGGTGGGCCGAGTATCTCTACAATCTAAATGCCTGGATGACATTGTTCATCTCTTCAGTCCTTCAGTATTTCGGGAAAGCCCAGGAAAGATCGTCAGAAGATGTTACTGCTTCTCTGAGCTTCAAATACAGGGCCCTCCTTCTATGCTGTGCTATTCAAATCAGGTATAAAATTGTTGCTGTGCAGAATCCTGCAGTCTAGTCCTATCAAGGCTGATGCCACTCTTGTGAAGGGCTTCATTCTGCCCTCATGTAGCCTCTGTGCAACATCACATCAAGCGTTCCTCTTTCTTTTTTTTTTTAATATATTTTTTTATTAAAGGTAATCAATTACAATGCTTCAAACAACTTTATATCAAATTAATTCAATTTGCATTAAGTAAAACACTAGTAATACTTATCTACTATTTTTTTAGAAATAATGATAGAGAAAGAATAGAACAGTTCCTCTTTCTACATTACCTCTTTATCCTCAGGGTTCAGTTGTATCAGTTTTGTTTAGTCTGGGGATACAATGTGGAAAAAGGCCCTTTGGTCCACCGAGTCCGTGCTGACCAGTGAACAGACTGTACACCAGCACTATCCTATACACTAGGGACAATTTACGGAAGCCAATTAATCTACAAGACTCTACTGCATGTCTTTGGAATGTGGGAGGAAACCAGAACACCCGGAGAAAATCCATGCGTTCACAGGGAGAACGTAGAAACTCCACATAGACAGCATCCGCTGTCAGGATCGAACCCGGGTCTCTGGCGCTGTTGGGCAGCAATTCTACCACTAAGCACCGTGTCGCTGGGTCAATGAGTTCAGTCTTGGCTCGCCCAACAAGGATACGTGTGAACAAAACACGTGAATGAAGAAAAACTAAAAGGGTAAATGCCAGACTATAAAGTACCGTCTGCCTTCTGGTTTACACTGACGATATAATGGCGGGGTTGTGATAGGTTGCCAAAGTATTGACCTCATTCACTTTTTCCCTTCTGCTTATAGCTCTGGTCATCTACACTTAGGTTTTAAGAAGATCAGGAGATGCTCGGATTGGCTTCTGAGTTCATGATGATGAGTGTTTTCATCTTTAACGTCAACCTCGGAAGAGAAGCTGATCATTAGAAGACAGTCTAATTATTACTAATGACAGGTTTACAGCCACAGGTTACATTTATTCAGCACTGTTGCAATCTGTCATCATATTAACATTCCTCTGTTGTCTGAGGCTGTGCCACCTTCTACACCATAACTACCATCTACACTTGGATCAAATTTGTTTTTAAATTGGATGATCTTAATGGAATGGAATTTGTTATTCTCACTCTGGCGCAGCGGTAGAGTTACTGCCTTCCAGTACCAGTGACCCCGGTTCGATCCTGACCTCGGGTGCTGTCTGTATGGACTTTGTACCTTCTCCCTGTCACCGCGTGGGTTTTCCCCGGGTACTCTGGTTTCTTCCTTCATTCCAAAGACGTACAGGTTTGTAAGTTAATTGGCTTTAGTAAAAACTGTAAATTTTAGGATAGTGTAGGATAGTGCTAGTGTATGAGGTGATTGCGGGCCAGTGCAGACACAATGGACCAAAGAGCCTGTTTCCGCATGCATCTCTAAACTAAACTAAACTATGCTCTCAAGAACCAAAGGACATACGTTTATGGTGGAGGTGGATAGATTTCATAGAACCTGAGGTGCAACGTTCTTACATAAAGGGTGGTAGGTGTATGGAATGAGTTGATGGAGAAGGTAGTTGAGGCAGGTCCTATCACAATGTTAAAAAAACATTTGGATAGATACATAGATTAGATAGATTTAGAGGGATATGGGCGGGCAGGTGGGACTAGTACAGATGGGGCATGCTGGTCGGTGTGGACAAGTTGGGCTGAAGAGCCTGTTTCCATGCTGCATGACTCTATGACTCTAACAAGTGTACGGGTGACTGATGATTGGTGTAGGTTCAGTGGGATGAAGGGCCTGTTTCCATGCTGTATCCCATAAAGACTTTACTGTAGACTTTGGACCTTTGAGATATAGAGCAGAAACTGGCCCTTCGGCACACAGAGTCCACGCCGACCAGCGATCACCCCGTACACTAGCATTATCCTACACACTAGGGATAATTTACAATTTACAGAAGCCAATTAACCTACAAACCTGTACGTTTTTAAAGTGTGGGAGGAAACCGAAGCACCTGGAGAAAACCCACGGGGTCATAACACCGTAGAGACAGCACACATAGTCAGGATTGAACCTGGGTCTCTGGCACTGTGATGCAGCAACTCTACTGCTGCGCCACTGCTCCACCCTCTAAACTAAACAAAAGGAAAACGCGTCTGAGTTTGACGTTCCTGTGTTGCTCGTTTGTGGAAGCAATTGGGGGTAAAGAAAACTTTGTTGAAACAAATCAGTTGAGGGAATAAGAGGCAGGACATAAAAAGATGATTGAATGTGGCAGCCAGGGCACAGAGAGAGGTCAGGCCAGTAATGACCTCACCTTCACTTTGTTGTCTTGCCTTGCAGACAACTTGCACAGGGTGCAGGATACTGACCTTTCACTCCGGGAAGCCAGAGTTGAATTGAACTGCGCAGAGTTGATGAATATCCTTTCTGTCTGTCAACTCCTTGAATCCTCATTAAAATTCATTTCAACATTTCCCATCGAATGGATCCCACTGCAGAAAAATCCATCCCTGACTTGACACTAATTAGCGCGAGGCTGCCATTTATTGCTGGGAGGGGTCACAAGTGGGGACAGTGGACGAGTGGCGGGGGTGGTGGTGGTCACAAGTGGGGACAGTGGACGAGTGGCGGGGGTGGTGGTGTGAGCGACAAATCGTGCCGAGGTAACTTTAGCCTTTCGAGTTACATTGTGGAAGCAGGCCATTCGGTCCACCGAGTCCGCGCCGACCAGCGATCACCCCGTACACAGGCACTATCCTACACTCTAGGGCCAATTTACAATTTTTACCAAAACCAATTAACTTACAAACCTGCAAGTACGGAGTGTGGGAGGAAGCGGAGCACCCGGAGAAAACCCACGCAGTCACAGGGAGAATATGCATACTCCATATAGGTAGCACTTGTAGTCAGGATCAAACCCGGGTCTCTGGCTTTGTAAGGCAGCAACTACTGTATACCACCCTAACGTTGAACATCAGGGCCATCTGACACGGTCAAAGGCCTGACACATGAAATGCGAATGTATTTTCGCACACACTGATATCCCTCGTTTTAATGAGGAAGAACTCTGTTATAAAGCTGCAATTAAAGAATTTAGGTTTAGGTTTATTTTTGTCACGTATACCGAGATACAGTGAAAAGGTTTGTTTTGTATGCCTTGCAAACAGATCAGATAATACTACTGTATACATAAGTACAATCAAGTACAATAAGTAGAGTAATAGGGAAGATACAGAATGCAGAATATAGTTCTCAGCATTGTAGTGCAGCAGTTCCATGGACAATTTTCAATGTACGCAATGGGGTAGAGGTGAATCGGACAGTCCCCTAGCTAATGGAAGAACCATTCAGAAGCCTGATAGCAGAGGGGAAGAAGCTGGGCACTTTCAAGCTTCTGTACCTTCTGTCAGACGGGAGCAGGGAAAAGAAGGAATAACAGGTGTGGTACATCTTTGTTTATGTTGGCTGCGTTTCCAAGGCAGCATGAAGTGTAGATTGAGTCAGTGGTGGGATGTCTGGTCTTTGCCATGGTCTGGGCTACATCTATGACTCTCAGCAATTTCTTGTAAATTGTCATGTAAATTGTATTAATGCAAGTAAATTCCAAGCCATACAAAAGCGTGAGCTTTCGAAGGACAGCCACACAGTTAACACAGCAAACTCCTGAAACCAGGAGTGTATTAATGATCAAATGATCCACGTTAATGATAGTGATTGAGCGGAGAATATTGGGCAGTAACTAGCATACTATCATATGCACAAGTACGGTGAGGTACAGGTACAATAAAAATCTTGCTGGCAGCAGCAATACAAGCACCAGCTTTTTACTGTACCTCAATACACGGGATGATAAACTAAACTAAATTAAACTAGACACATAGACTCAGACAACACGCATAAGTCAATGAAAAAGAAGACTGTTCAAAAAGAAGACATTAGTACAAAAAGATCATTGATGATAGATGCCACCTTCTTCAGGCCTCATGTAGGTGCTTTCAATGGTGGGGAGGGTTGTACCACTCATGGAATGGAGTGGGTCCACCACTCTCCCTTGCATTCCTATACATTGGGATTGCTCAACCAGGCCATAATGCCACCGGCCAGGATAGTTTCTACAGTATGAGTTGGTTAGAGTATTTGGGGACATGCTACACCCCTTTAAACTTTACATTTGGACAGATGAATAAATAGGAAAGGTTTAGAAGCATATGGGCCAAATGCAGGCAAATAAGTCCAGCAACGAATGCCAACTTGGTCAGCATGGACAAGTTTAGTTTAGTCTAGTTTAGAGATACAGCATGGAAACAGGCCTTTCGGCCCACTGAGTCCACACTGACCAGCACTCATACACTAATTCTATCCTACACCCTAGGAACAAATTTATTGAAGCCAATTAACCTACAAACATGCACATCTTTGTAACGTGGAATAAAACCAGAGCACCCAGAGAAAACCCATGCGTTCACAGGAAGAACGTACAAACTCCGTACAGACAGCACCCGTAGTCAAGATTAAACTCAGGTCTCTGGTGCTGTAAGGTAGCAACTCTACTGCTGTGTCACTGTCCCCCCCCCCCCCCCCCATTTACATGTGCCTTTCACATTGATGGTGCCGTCTGTGTTGAGTTTACATGTTCTCCCTGTGACCGTATGAGTTTCGTCCGGGTGCTCCTGCTTCCTCCAACATCCCAATGACGTGCGGGTTTGTAGGGTAATTTCCCCCTCTTTAAGTGCCCCCTAGTGTGTAGTGAGTGAATGAGTATGTGGGATAACACAGAACAGGTGATTGATGGTCAGAGTGGACTTGGTGGGCCAAATGGCCCAATTCCATGCTGTATCTCTAAGTATTGGATGGCTCGCAGTGAATTTGTCCAACAAAAAATTTACAAAATAGACACATTATCTCAAAGAACATTGAGATTCCCAAGGATTTGAGTGTCCTAGATGTAATGAGGAAACTGAACAGAATGTTATTGTTATTAAAGGGGGGACTCAGCGAGGGGGGGGGGGGGGTGCCAAAAATGAAGGGGGACTCAGTTATTGTGCGAGGGCTGCTGCCACGTATGGCGGTGGACAGAAGATAGGACTGTTCGGTAAACATTTGTAACTTTGTCAGTGCCAGAAACGTGTTGACTCTTGTGTACCACCGAGGTGTGGTCTGTTGTAGGATTTTACCGGGTTTTATACAAAACAAAGCAGTTCACTGTACCTAGGTACATGTGACAATAATGTAGCAGTGAATTGCATCATTGAATTGGCTCTTGGGAGAGGATTTGAGTACAAACGTTGTGGCGTTATGCATCGCAAATAAGTCTCTGGAGTAATACATATGGTATTGGTCTCCTTGTTTAAAGAGGAATTCAAATGCATTAATGTTCCACCAAGTTTGCCTATCTAAATCAATGCAGCTACCATCACGGAATAGTTTGGGAATGGCTCCATCCAAGACCGCAAGAACTTGCAGAGAGTTGTGGACGCATCCCAGACCATCACTCAAACCGACCTCCCTTCCATTGACTCCATCTACACTTCACGCTGCCTTGGCAAGGCCACCAGCATAATCAAGGACCAGTCTCACCCCAGACACTCCCTCTTTTCCCCTCTCCCATCAGGCAAGAGATATAGAGGTTTGAAAACACACACCTCCAGATTCAGGGGCAGTTTCTTCCCAGCTGTTATCAGGCAACTGAATCACCAACTAGAGAGCGGTCCTGAACTACTATTTACCTCACTGGAGACTCTCGGACTATTTTTAATTAGACTTTACTTGCACTAAACATTATCCCCTTTATCCTGTATCTGTATTCCGTGAACAGCCTGATTGTAATCATGTATGGTATTTTCGCTGACTGGATTGCACACCACAAAAAAAGCTTTTCACTATACCTCGATACACGTGACAATAATAAACTAAACTAAACTAAACTAAATCTATAGAGGGCCAGGCAGCATCTCTAGAGAAACGGAATAGGTGACATTTCAGGTAGAGACACGAAACATCACTTATTTCGTATCTCCAGAGATACTCCCTGACCCGTTGAGTTACTCCAGCATTTTGTATCTATCTTTGGTGTAAACCACCATCTGCAGTTCCTCCCGAAACTATATCTATAATTTTTCTCTCGCTGTCTGCCCAGTCTGCCCATAAATGTACCCGTACTTTTTGCTTCACCATCGATCTCTTGGTGTTTCTCTCATATTAACGATCCCTTTGTTTAGGTTAGTTTAGAGATATAGCGTGGAAACAGGTCCTTTGGCCCAATGACTCCACGCTGACCAGCGATCACCATGTACCCTGTAGCGCTATTATATACGTTACGGACAATTTTCAATCTTTACCAAAGCTAATTAATCTACAAATCTGTACGTCTTTGGAGTGTAGGAGGAAATGGGAAGACACGAGGGAAACCCCACAAGGTCACGGGGAGAACGTACAAACTCCGTACAAACAGCACCCATAGTCTGGATCGAACCTGGGTCTCTGGCGCTGTGAGGCAGCAACTCTACCGCTGAGCTATCATGCCGCCCGAGTTCTGCTCTTCTTCACCAGTGCAAAGAGTTTCTCTCCACCTTCTCTCTTAAAACATCTCGCAACGTTAGGACCAACAGGTCAACTCTCACCTGTGTCCTATACTGCTATAGCAAGCGTCCATCATTTTTACCTGCCCATGTTCTTTGCAAACGTACCATTTGCCTTCTGAATTACTTGCACTATCAGCATGCTAACATTCTGTTTAATGTCAAGAGTTTGTGAAATTCCTCACTGTCACTGAACCGGGCTATGCGCCATTCTCAATGCCAGACTCTGAGCATATTTATCCGTCTGCTGGTTCCACAGACTCAGGAATGCTTTAAGACCCAGTTTGTGGGACAGGAGCCAAAGGTTGGATGAGTATCTGAACATAGCATGAGTCACAGAGTCATGCAGAGTGGAAACAGGCCCTTCGGCCCAACTTGCCTACGCTGACCAACATGCATCATCTACACTAGTTCCACCTGCGTTCATTTGGCCCATATCCCTCTAAATCTGTCTTATCCATATACCTGTCTAAATGTTTCTTGAACGTAGTGATAGTACCTGCCTCAACTATCTCATCTGGCAGCTTGTTCCATACACCCAGCAGCCACTGTGTAAAAAAGGTGTGCCCATCAGGTTCTTATTAAATCTATCCCCCCCTCACCTTAAACCTATGGTTCTCGATTCCACTACCGTGGGTAAAAGACTCTGTGCATTCAATCTATCTATTCCTCTTATGATCTTATAAATCTCTATAAGATCACACCTCATCCTCCTGTGTTCCAAGGAATAATCTGCTCAACCTCTCAGTATAGCCCAGGCCCTCAAGTCCTGGCAACACCCTTGTATATCTTCTCTGCACCCTTTCCAGCTTAACAATATATTTCCTATGGCAGGGTGACCAAAATTGAACACAATACTCTAAAGGGCCTGTCCACTTAGGCGATTTTTTCGGCGACTGCCGAAAAAGAGGCTGTTTCCTCATGGTCACGGCGCGTGGCGTGTATTGTCGTGAGCTGTCTCCTTCTTATTTTTTGTCGTTGCTGGATTTTGAAATGTTCAAAACCTTTCAGCAACAGTGGGCTTGACGTTGCGTGTCTTCTCCTGTCGTGGGTGCTGACCAGGATGTTGTAGGTTGTCGCCAGGATGACGCCAGGTGATGTTGGCTGTTGCCGGGTCATGACCTTGGTGAATTCCATTGGCGACAACCTACGTCATCCTACGTCAACGGGCGACAGTTCCGGTGTCAAGAGAAGTCTTCAGTTGTCTTCATCTGTCATCGACAGGGTCGTAGCTTGTCGCGAGTGGAGGAACATTGACCGGTTGTCCTAGGTTGTCGCCTGTGTGGTCGAAGGTTGTCGCAGGTGGATGTCCCAAGCCAAATTGACCTATCTACTTGATGTGATCACACATGTGATTGGGATTAGAGTCATAGGGGGGATGATTTTTTTTTGTCTAATTGTAGTCTTGTAGGTCTGTGTCCAAGATGGCTGCCGTGAAGAGAGAGTGAACGCTGGCGCGCTTTGGCTGCCGCTGCTCCCTCTTCACACTGTGTTTTTGATTTTCTGTTTTTGGATTGAATCCTGTTTTTAATTTGTGTCTCTGTGATGTCTCTATTACTTGTTTTATTCCGATTATATGTTATTCCGATATACTATGTAAGGTGTCCTTGAGATGTTTGAAAGGCGCCCATTAAATAAAATTTATTATTATTATTATTATAGTCACACAGCACAAAAACAAGCCCTTCAGTCCAACTTGTCCATGCGATCAAGGAACCCCATCTCAGCTAGTCCCATTGCCCACATTTGGCCTATACACCTCTAAACCTGTCCAATCCATGTACCTGTCCAACTTGGGTTGAGATTGAGAAATTGCTTTAGTATCGCCAATGTTCAGAGCTTCCCTCCAAATGATGCATAGATAGAGTAGGCAGTCAGAACCTTTTTCCCAGAATGGAAATAATATAAAGTAGAGGGCATAGCTTTGGAGTGAGAGGGATAAGGGTTAAAGGAGATGTGTGGGCATGTTTTTTTTAAAAGGAGGTAATTGCCTGAAATATGTTTCCATGGATAGTGGTGGAGGCAAATACGATAGTGGCATTTAAGATTTAATTAGGTTTATTATTGAACCATGGTACAGTGAAAAGCTTTGTTTTGTATGCTTCCAAACAGATCAGAAATACAATCGTCAAACTCAAGTACAATCTATAGTGCAAAGGGGGAGAACCAGAGAGCAGAATATAGTTCTCAGCATTGGAGTGCATCAGTTACATACACAAAGTCTAATGTTCACAATAGGGTAGAGGTGCAATATATAGTGCTCTGGATGGATTGTTCAGAAGCCTGATGACAGAGGGGAAGAAGCTGTTTCTAAGTCTGGTGTTGTATGCTTAAAGGGACTTTTGTATAGGCACATGGATATGCAGGGAATGGAGAGATATGGATTATGTGCAGGCAGATAATTGTTGGTCAAGGCATTATGTTCAGCATAGACATGATGGGCCGAAGGGCCTGTTCCTGTTGGTGGCTGTGAACTATAAATGCCTCCCAATTTACGATGCATCGACTTACGATATTTTGACTTTATGATGGCGCAAACGCTGGGCAACGGCAGCGCGCCGCAGCTCACGTCCAGTCACGTGATCAAATTTGTATTAAATGCGTTTTCGATTTCCGATTTACGATGGGTTTGTTGGAACGTAGCCCCATCGTAGGTCGAGGAACAGCTGTATTGAGATATCAGCCCAGTGCATTTTCAGCAACAAACAATCTGCTGGAGGAATTCAAGGGGTGGGGCAGCAAGGGGTTTATGGCAGAAAAGAACTGTTGATATGCTGGATCAAAACCCTACATCATGACTAAGTGGCGAGCCGAGATAAAGAGAGGGGAATGGGTGAGATGTGAGGCGTTGGTTAATTACTTTTGTTTACTTTAACTTTACTTTGGAGATACAGACACTTGGGCTGACTGAGCCCTCACCGACCAGCGATCACCCCGTACACTTGCATTATCCTACACATTAGGGACGATTTACAAATTTACCGAAGCCAATGAACCTACAAACCTGTGGGAGGAACCCGGAGCACCCAGAGAAAACCCACGCGGTCATAGGGAGGATGTACAAACTCCATGCAGACAACACGCCAAGTCAGGATCGAATCCAGGTCTCTGGCGCTGTGAGGCAGTAACTCTACCACTGCGCCACCCAATGCTATGGACATGTTTTTAAATTATGTTTTTGCACTCATGCTCTCTTTTCACCTTTCTTTTTAGAAAATGTATGTGCAATTTGCTTTTGTGCATTTACCCATGTGTCTATGATGCTTCTGCAAGCAAGATTTTTCATGTAAATGTTCCCCACTGTTCGTGCATATGTCAGTAAACTCAACTTGACTTAACTTGAGGTAGAGAGGTTTGCGGTTAGAATTCGCAATGTCGGGGCATAGGTGTGGCTTAGAATTATGAGTTGATCAGAGGCCAAAAATAGCATGAGTCACGTTTTAGTGTTAGTTTTAGAAACAGGCCCTTCGGCCGATCGGTTCAGCGCCAACCAGTGATGCCCACACACTAACACTATCCTGCACATACGATGAACAATTTTACCAAGCCGATTAGTCTACAAACCTGTACGCCTTTGGAGTGTGGGAGGAAACTGGAACACCCAGAGAAAACCTACGCGGTCACGTGGAGAACGTACAAACTCCATACAGGCAGAACCCGTAGTCAGGATCAAAACCAGGTCTCTGGCTCTGTAAGACAGCAACTATACCATTGTGCCACTGTGCCACCCTAACGTTGAACATTAGGGCTATCTAACAGACCTGATGCATGAAATGAAAATATATTTTCAACTGCCTGACCACAGTGCTGCCCTTGACACCAAAATTCACATGCAACAAATTCAACATGTTAGAACTGTAACCGTGGAACTGTAAAAATGTAAGAACTATAGAAACTGTAGTTGGGCGGCACTGTGGCTCTGCGGTAGAGTTGCTGCCTTACTGCGCCAGAGATCCGGGTTCAATCCTGACTACAGGTGCTGTCTGTATGGAGTTTGCACACTTCCCTATGGTCGCGTGGGATTTCTCCGGGTGCTCCGGTTTCCTACCACACGCCAAAGACATGCAGGTTTGTAGGTTAATTGACTTCTGTAAATTGTAAATTGTCCCAACTGTGTTGGATAGTGCTAGTGTACATGGTGATCGCTGGTCAGCGCGGACTCAGAGGGCCGAAGGGCCTGTTTCCACGTTGTATCTCTAAAACTAAAACTAAAAAACAAGCCATGCAATTAAAAGCGTTGAACAATTGATCCAAATACAAATCAAACCAAATCATGAACTTTGTTCAACTGTCTGCCAATCACAACCCGCCTCTCTCGCCTAAGCCCACCTAACACCTACTATGCTCTAAAGTCTATAGTCTAAACAAAGAACTACAGATGCTAGTTTATACCAAAGAGAGACGCAAAGTGCTGGAGTAACTCACCGGGTCAAGCACCATCTGGAGAAAACGGATGGGTGACATTCAGACTGAAGAAGAGCCCCGACCCGAAACATCACCTATCCTATATCTCCAGAGATGCTGCCTCATCCACTGAGTTACTCCAGCACTTTGTGTCTACCCTGGCATGTAAGCTTGTGATAACTCTGGAGTAACAGTGAGAGGGGAAAGCATGGGTCGATGTGAACACAAAGGTGAGGAATTTAATATAGATTTTATCGTGTCTTTTACATGGCTGAGTGGAAGGTGATTAGAAGAGGGCTGATTTTTCTGCTCCCTGGGGGAGGAATTTTGCAGTCTATTGCAACATCATCACCACAGCTCGCCAAAGGCTAATTTACCACAGACTGTGAGGGATCCTAAATATTCCAAGCCTGATGAATTCAGGGGCATATCGATCAAGAAGATAGCTAATTAAGGAGAACAGAGATATGAATTCACCCAAGGTACACAAAAATGCTGGAGAAACTCAGCGGGTGCAGCAGCATCTATGGAGCGAAGGAAATAGGTGACGTTTCGGGCCGAAACCCTTCTTCTTTCGGCCCGAAACGTCACCTATTTCCTTCGCTCCATAGATGCTGCTGCACCCGCTGAGTTTCTCCCGCATTTTTGTGTACCTTCGATCTTCCAGCATCTGCAGTTCCTTCTTGAACACAATGAATTCACCCAGTTTAGTTTAGTTCAGAGATACAGAGCGGAAACAAGTCCTTTGCCCCACTGAGTCCATGCCAACCAGCGATCGCCATACACTACCACTATCCTACACACTAGGGGCAATTAACGATCTTTACCAAAGCCAATCAGCCTCAAACCTGTACGTCTTTGGAGCGAGGGAGAAAACCGGAGCACCCAGAGAAAAAGCAACCGGTCACGGAATGAACGTACAAACTCCGTACAGACAGCACCTATGGTCAGGATTGAACCCGGGCCTCTGCCGCTGTGAAGCAGCAACTCTTCTGCTGCGCCATTGTGCCGTCCCAAAAAAAGTCATATACAAGAAAGCTGCACAGCCAATATTACCCACAAGCACTTTACAACCAGGGGGCTTTTGAAACTTAAAAAATACTTGTATTTATTCATTTATCAATCTCTTTTCTTTTTAACAGGCTGAATGGAAAGCTTTGAAATTACAAAAGTGAGGCCCTTTAGAACACAGTACAAAAACAGGCCCTTCAACCAACAAGGTCTGTGCCGAATGGCTAGGACTATTCCTTGGAGTGCAGGAGGATGAAGCGTCATCTTATAGATGTGTAGAAGACTATGAGGTGGTAGCTTGAGTAAATGCACAAAGACAATCGAGAACTACAGGACTACAGGACACAGGTTTAATGTGAGGTGGTGGGGGGAGAAGATTTAATAGGATGTTGAGGGGCAACTTTTTTACACAGAGGTGGTGGTTGTTTTAGAAGAAGCTGTCGAAGGAGGTAGTTGAGGCAGGGACTATCACAACGTTTAAAAAATATTAGGACCTGCACATGGTTCGGGCAGGATTGGAAGCATATGGGCCAAATGCAGGCGGGTGGGACTAGTGCAGATGGGGCATGTTGGTCGGTGTGCGCAAGTTGAGCCATGTTGTATGACTATGATAAAATGCCAAAATGAACTAATTTCCTCTGCCTGCACTTGATCCATGTCCCTCTGTTCCGAGCATATCTATATGCCTATCCAAAATCCTCTTTAAAGCCGCTATAGTAGCTACCTCCACCACCAACCCTGACAGTGCGTTCCAGCCATGTGTGAAAAAGACCTGCCCCATAGTTGTCCTCTAAACTTTGCCCCTTTCACCTTAAAACTTTGACATTTCCACCCTGGCAGTAAGCACTGACTATCTGTCCTGCCTTTGCCTCTCATAATTTTATATACTTCTATCTGGTCTCCCCTCAGCCATCGATGCTGCAGAGAAAATAATCCAAGTTTGTCTAACCTCTCCTTCTAGGTAATACCCTCTAATCTAGGCAGCATTCTGGTAAATTTCTGCATCCTCTCCTAAAACACCACATCCTTCCTGTAATGAGGCAACCAAAGCTGTACACAATATTACAAATGAGACCTGATGAAGCCCTATATAGCTGCAACATCATTTTCTGACTTATATAAGGGCAGCACAGTGATGCAGCAGTAGAGTTGCTGCCTTACAGCCATTGGTGGAAAATCCGGGGGGGGCCAGGAGGGACGTGTCCCCTCCATGTTTTCAGAGGTGGGGGACGGTCCCCCTCACGTTACAAGTTTTAAATCTGTGGTACAGATCTGCAGTAATTGACTCATTCTAACGGTAACGGCCCCGTAGTAGAAACATCCACGTCGCGGGGGCTGGAAACTGGAAGAATCCCGAGCTAATTACCGTTCACATGGCGCACGGCTGAAGCTTCCGATGCCTCGCGTGTGTGTGTGAGTGTGCGCATGCGCGCGCATCCGCCAAGAAATTGTGTCCCCCCAGCCCCCCGGTCCCCTCCATGTTTTGAAAGCGGTTTCCGTCTCTGCTTACAGCACCAGAGACCCAATCCTGACTGTGGGTTCTGTCAGTACGGAGTTTGTACGTTCTCCTTGTGACCCCATGAGTTTTCTTCAGGGGTCCAGTTTCCTCCCACATTCCAAAGGCGTGCACTATTGTAGGTTAACTGGCTTCTGTAAATTGTACCTAGTGTGTAGGGTGCAAAACTGTGATCACATAGAACTAGTGTGCGGGATAATCATTGGTCGGCGCAGACTCAGTGGGCCTATTTCTCTGAACTAAAATACTTAGTCCCCAACTGTTGAAGGCAAGTATTCCATACACCTTCTTTACCACATGATCTACGTGTTGCCACTATCAGGGTGCTATGGGCTTGGACCCCAAGATCCCTCTGTATATCAATGTCATTTTTGATTAGTATGGGTGTCAAGGGTTATGGGAAGAAGGCAGGAGAACGGGGTTGAGAGGGAACGATAAATCAGGCATGATAGAATGGCAGAGTAGACTTGATGGGCCGAATGGTCTAATTTTGCTCCTATAATGTATGAACTTATGAACTTTTAATTAAGGGTTACTTAATGGAACACAGCTTAACTGGAGGCCAAAATATAAGGCAGCTCCAGAAATAAAATAGGAATCTCAGAGGAAATTTAAAGTAATGTAGTCATATAGTATAGAAGTAGGCCCTTCAGCTTATCAAATCCTCACCAACCATCAAGCATCACTAACACTAATTCTACTTTCTGTTCCCCACCTCCCATCAACACCCCCCACATCCTAGATTCTACCACTCACCTACACACTATTGACACTATTGCCAGTGGCCAATTAAACTAGATTTCCCACACGTCTTCGGGATGTGGGTGTGAATCGGAGTGCCACGGGGAATGGACAGGATCACAGGGAGAACAGGCAAACTACACCTAGACAGAACCGGAGGTCAGAATCATACCTGGGTCCCTCTTGGTGGGATCTTCAACCTACATTGCCAGGGTAGTAGTGGAGGTCCATACAATAGTGGTATTTAAGAGGCTTATAGATAGACACATGGATATGCTGGGAATGGAGGGGGTATGGCTTAATTTAAAGATACAGCATGGAAGCAGGCCCTTTGGCCCAATGAGTCCGCACTGATCATATCTCAACCCCTTTCAGAGAGTTATGTCCTTTCAAAGACGATAGACTCGGCTTGTACTCGCTAGAATTTAGAAGATTGAGGGGAGATATTATACAAACTTACAAAATTCTTAAGGGGTTGGACAGGTTAGATGCAGGAAGATTGTTCCCAATGTTGGGGAAGTCCAGAACAAGGGGTCACAGTTTAAGGATAAGGGGGAAATCTTTTAGGACCGAGATGAGAAAAACATTTTTTCACACAGAGAGTGGTGAATCTCTGGAATTCTCAGCCACAGAAGGTAGTTGAGGCCAGTTCATTGGCTATATTTAAGAGGGAGTTAGATGTGGCCCTTGTGGCTAAAGGGATCAGAGGGTATGGAGATAAGGGAGGTACAGGATACTGAGTTGGATGATCAGCCATGATCATATTGAATGGTGGTGCAGGCTCGAAGGGCCGAATGGCCTACTCCTGCACCTATTTTCTATGTTACTATGTTTCATACTAGTTCCATGTTATCCAATTTCCTGTAAACTAGGTGGCAAGTTACAGCAGATAATTTACCTACAAACCTGCACACCTTTACGATGTGGGAACAAACCAGAGGACCCAGAGGAAACCCACGCAGTCACAGGGAGAATGTACAAACTCCACGCACAAACAGCACCCGAGGTCAGGTTCGAACTAGGGTCTCTGGCAGTGTGAGGCAGCAGCTCTACCAGCTGCGTCACTGCGCTGCATCATGCGTAGGCAGATGAGGCTAGTTTATAATGGCATTATGTTCAACACAGAGATGATGGGCCGAGGGACCTGTTCCTGTGCTGTACGGTTCTATGTTCTATGACTCCCTGACCATTGGCATGGAGCAGTGACATAGTGAGACTGTTGCAATTCAACAGCCTTTTGATAGGGCTGCCTTTACTGATTCCCACCCACACATTTTTTCTCTTAATGACTGCCACGCTTACTAAAAGTTGCAGATGAAGGAAGCAATGTTTTATCAGGAGGATACAATGTGTTCCAGGGCCATGCAAGGCTTCTTCAGGCAAAGCAGCTAAAGAAATGCAACAATGAACCTTAACGGAGAGTACAGAAAGTTTGCTCTGATACTAAAGAGAACATTGCCAAGAGCCAAGAAATTATGAAATTGTCTTATCAGCAGATTGAATTGCCTAATAGCAGGAGGTGTGAAGATTGATGGTTGTGGCATTTTCTGGTGTTGGCCAAATGATGCAAAGGGTTCTGTCCTCATTTGTGTTCCTAGGGGCAAGGAGTATCAGTAGAAGCGACAGTGTGTCCGAGCCAGGACATGGGATCATGAAGGTCAAGTCATTGGGTATTTTTAAACTGAACTGTTTACGAGAATGATCTCAGGAATGATTGGGTTAACATCTGATGAACGCTTAATGGCACTGGGCCTGTACTTGCTGGAGTTCAGAAGGATAAGGGGCTGGGAGCTCATTTATACTTTCCGAATAGTGAAAGACCTGGATAGAGTGAATGTTGGGAGCATGTTTCCACTAGTGGGAGAGTCTAGGACCAGGGGCCATAGCCTCAGAATAAAAGGACGTACCTTGAGATAGGAGATGAGGCGGAATTTATTTAGCCAAAGGTTGGTGAATCTGTGGAATTAATTGCCATAGACAGCTGAGGATACCATCATTGGGCATTTTTAAGGCGGAGATTGACAGCTTCTTGATTAGTAAAGGTGTCAGAGGTTATGGGGAGAAGGCAGGAGAATGGGGTTGAGAGGGAAGGATAGATCAGCCATGATTGAATGGCGTCGTAGGACACAATGGGCTGAATGGCTTAATTCTGCTCCTATAACTTGTGAACTTATGTGAACTAACCGTAGATTGCATAGTGTCCAAAAGTGCCTAAGGCTTTAAATAAGGACAAGAAAGTAGCAGAAGTAGCCCTGAAGAAGGTCTGAAGAAGGATACTGACCTGACACGTCATCTATCCATGTTCTTCAGGGGTGCTGCTGAACTGCTGAGTTACTCCAGCTCTTTTCGTGTCTTTTAGTTTAGTTTAGCTTGGAGATACAGTGCAGAAACAGGCCCATTGGCCCACTGAGTCCATGCCGATTACCGATCCCCATACACTAGCTCTATCTTACACATTGGAGACAATTTTACTGGCCAATTAACCCAGAGAGAGCCCACGTGGGCACACAGAGAACATACAGACCCGGGTTCAAAACTCTATACAGACAGCACCTGTTGTCAGGATCGAGCCTAGGTCTCTAGCCACTGTGCTGCCAGGTCTTCTTCAGAAGCAGGCCATTCAGCCCCACAGGATTGCCTCATCATTTAATATGTACATGGGAGGAGTATGACCAAGGCATCTTAGAAAGAAACAACATGGGCTGAATGATTTTCTCCTGCACACTAAGAGTTAATGAATGATTGTGGACTGTTTCTAACCTGCCTGGACAGAACAGTTCCACAATACCAATAAAATGAGGCAATGCAATATTGGTGAGAACGATTATTGATCCGCCTTTGATTTGGATTAAGCGCACTCCCACGAAAGTTGGCAACTTTGGGGTAGTTGGCAACTACAGCGCCTTCGGAGGTGCCCCCGGGACACAAAGGCGGTCGGGCGAGGAGAGGGACATTGGTTTTCAGGTGGAGCTGTTCGAGGGTGATGAAGGAAGCCCTGCACCAGGGGCTTACCTGGATTGGGAGCCGCTCTTTGTCCATTTTGTAAATGGCGCCAAAATATGACAACTTGTGCATATGTGATCTATGCAAAAAGAATTTCACTGTGCAGTGTTCACGTGACAATAAAGACCCAATGAACCATTGAACTTCAAGGGATGACAGATTGATCAAATAATTGATATTCAACAAGGGAACAGCATGCAACATCTAGTGAAACTCTACCTTGTCTCTCCAACCTTAGAAAGGCCCTGAAACCCATAGCATTCAGCAAAGACATATTACACCCATACGATTTTATCTGTTTCTTATTAGCTTTACAATAATTCAGAGTTAAACAAAAAAAATCTCTTTGTGTAGATCTTTCAGGGTTGATTGATGATGGGCCCCGACCCAAAGCAGCACCCATCGTTTTCCCCCGAGATACCGCCTGACCCGCAGAGTTACTCCGGCACTTGGTGTCTAACTTTGATATATACCAGCATCTGCAGTTCCTTTCTACACATTAATTTTAATGGAACTGAGTTAGATTGGAACGGTTTGAGGCAGTCAGAACAGGACCATTCAGCTGTAGGTTCAGAACCAGAATATAAGACATTGACAATACACCACAGCACGATAATGTTCCACAGCACGATAATGTTCCAATACCGATGTAGAGCAGCTGACACCCAATTCGTGACGGCTCCCAATTCCTCCTATGCCGCATCTGCACCCAGGATGAGGTGTTCCACACCAGGGCATCGGAGATGTCCTCATTCTTCAGGGAACTGGGGTTCCCCTCTTCTACCATAGATGAGGCTCGCACCAGGGTCTCTTCTATAACCCGTGACTCTACTCTCACTCCCCGTCCCCCCACTCGTAACAAGGACAGCGTCCCCCTTGTCCTCACCTTCCACCCTACCAGCCGTCACGTACAACAAATAATCCTCTGTCATTTTCGCTACCTCCAACGTGACCCCACCACTTGCCACACCTTCCCATCTCCTCCCCTGTCTGCTTTCCGCAGAGACCGCTCCCTCGTAACTCCCTGGTCAATTCGTCCCTTCCCACCCGAACCACCCCCTCTCCGGGCACTTTCCCTTGCAACCGCAGGAAATGCTATACTTGTTGCTTTACCTCCCCCCTTGACTCCATTCAAGGACCCAAGCAGTCCTTCCAGGTGTGGCAGAGGTTCACCTGCACCTCCTCCAACCTCATCTATTGCATCCGCTGCTCTAGATGTCAGTTGCTGTACAAGAAGTGAGACCAAGCGTAGGCTTGGCGATTGCTTCGCTGAACTCCTCCGCTCAGTTCGCAATAACCAACCTGATCTCCCGGTGTCTCAGCACTTCAACTCCCCCTCCCATTGCGAATCCGACCTTTCTGCCCTGGGCCTCCTCCATGGCCAGAGTGAGGACCATCATAAATTGGAGGAGCAGCACCTCATATTTCGCTTGGGCAGTTTGCACCCCAGTGGTATGAGCATTGACTTCTCTAATTTCAGGTAGTCCTTACTTTCTCCTCCCCTTCTCAGCTCTCACACAGCCCTCTGGCACCACCTCTTCCTTTCTTCTTCCTGCCCCCCCCCTCCCCCCAGCCCCCACATCAGTCTGAAGAAGGGTTTCGGCCCGAAATGTTGCCCATTTCCTTCGCTCCATAGATGCTGCCTCACCAGTGAGTTTCTCCAGCATTTTTGTCTACCTCTGAAATATTATATGAGTGTTAATATGAGTGTGATATTTCTTTGCTGAATGTAATAGGCGTTGAGGCATTTCTAGTGCTGGAGATACAAGCCACGATTTCACTGGGTGTAACATGCCCTGAAAGATTTTAGTTCCTTCACTACATGTTATAAATAAATTTACACTTATCCATGCTCGAAGGTGCTAAAGAGACATCTTTGACCTGATTCTTCTATCATAGCATATAACAACTCCTGCATATACTTGTGACCAGATAATCTAATTTCTTAAGTGAGGCTGGTTAAAGGGATAAATCATTGGTTTATAGCATGGAGGGCGGCCATTTGGCCCATTGAGTCTTTCTTTCTTTTCATTTACTTTTGAGATAGTAAGAAAAATCTAGCGTTTTCAGAAACAAGCCCTTTGGCCCACCGAGTCTGCGCTGACCAGCGATCCCCCGTACACTGGCACTATCCTACACACTGGGGACAACTTGCAATTTTTACTGAAGGCAAATTTGCCGACAAATCTTTGAAGTCCGGGAGGAAACCAGAGCACCTGGAAAAAACGCACACGGTCACGGGGAGAATGTACAGGCTCCATACAGACAGCACCCCTAGTCAGGATCGAACCAGGGTCTCTGGTGCTGTAAGGCAGAAACTCTACCGTTGCGCCACCGTCCCACCCTAATCTTAGGTATGTTGCAAAACTTACCTTCAGCGGCGCTGCAGTTCTGCAGCTGCCCGTGTGCGCGACTTTGGCGCCTTTGAGAGGGGGGTGGGTTTAAAACGCGATTTTCTCTAGGCTGTTGAAATCGATGTTGTTCAGCCTACTTAGTTGCTGACGAAAAATCGCTGCTAAAATTCGTTCGCTGCAGGTATTTTTAAACTAAATTGGGTTATTTAATTGTTATAGTAGATTAAAAATCATCCTCTAAAGCCGCAAACCCCGACAACGGGACGGATCTCATGTAGGGGACAAGGCAAGGTAGGTTGTTTATTTTTACATTAAAAAGGGCTTCTTAAGATCCCCTTATACAAAATTTTATGTTGCGAGTAGCTGACTTGGGGGCCCATTCAATCCCGCAGTATCTTTCATGCCATATGGGCTTCAAATCCACCGCAATGGCAGCGTTCCAAACCAGCGCGTTCCACAAAATCCCACTCGCAACCTGATTTAAATGGCCATTAATTTACAGCAATTGAACACTAAATCCCTTCCATTTGGCCTATAAATTAATGTCAATGAGATTTAAAAATCATGTTTTATTGTGAATTCTTGTGTGAATGTTCTTTGGACACTTAGGCTATTTAAAAATGTTAATCTTTCCTTAAGAAATGGATAGATGTTTAGATCTAGTAATTGAATTTTGGAATTAGCTAGAATTGGGTAACTAACTAATTATATGCTTTAATTTCAGGTCGTCCAAGTAAGATTGTTTAATATTTGTTTCAGAATGCTTCAATCTATAATAACTGAAAATTTATTTCAGTTCTCTTAATTTTTAATAAAGTTATGGGCTTTAGACTGTTCTTGATCACAGCTTTTGTGTTAAGTCAATGGAAAATCAATAGGGAACAAGATGCTAATTTCCAAGTATGAAAATGGCCATAACCTTTTTAATAGTGAAGATATGAAAGTGAATTAGGTGTCAAATTAAACTTCTTTTTATGTTTTATCGGATGGGATAAATTGCAGACTTGATTTTTTAAATCTCAAAATTTTGTAACATTGCTACTAATCTAACTAAACTAAATACACAACATAGAACAGTACAAACGATAGACACTAAGTGCTGGAGTAACTCAGCGGGTCAGGCAGCATCTCTGGAGAAAAAGGCTGCGTGACATTTTGGGTCAACTTGATTCAACACCTTATATAAAGAACAATATTTGTGTTGTTACTTGAATCTGCTTAAAAAACAACCCATGTAAATCTAATCAGGTGAATTTTAGGAAAGTGTTCTCTTCGTAAACTGTCCCTTGGGATCAATGTTGACTCGATGGGAAGATGCAGCTTGGAAACAGGTCCTTCAGCCCCCCCATGCCCACACCGACCATTCACACCACTGTTCTGTTGTTCCACTCTCTCATCTACTCCCTATACACCAGGGGGCAATTTACAGAGGGCCAATTATCCTACAAACCCCCATGTCTTTGGGATGTGGGAGGAAACCGGAGCACCCGGAGGAAACCCACGTGGTCACAGGGAGAAGGTGCAAACTCAACACACAGACAGCACCCGCGGTCAGGTTCGAAGCCGGGTCTCTGGTGCTTTGAGGCAGCGGCTCTATCAGCTGTGTCACTGTGCCGCCCTGTGAAGAAGTACACAGCAGCTGTGTTAGTGTTCGGCGAAAGTGTAGGTAAACATGTTATAACTGCCTCTGGATCTTAACAGATGCAACAAATATGGGAAACCCCCTTTAGAACGGTCAGGGCAGGGCAGGGCAAGAGATCAACCCCCAATATCCAATTTCTAATATAAAGAGAAAACTCTCTGCTGAAAGATGTTAAAATGCAGACTAGTGCTGGATACTTATTAGGTTAATCTCAGCGAATGGCATTAACCTGGTGTTGCTTTGGGACCATAACGCATACAGCATTAAGCTTGTTTGTAAATATTTTATTCCAATTTAAATTGGTCCTAAATATTCAATAAAGGATTCATGACTAGTCGAGGGAGTAAGATATTGGATTAGAAACAGATGATTTTCTCGCAGATCTTGAGGTCATTCAGTCTATTAATCAGCACAGGTTCATCTCCCTACACTTCGAACATAGAACACAAAGGGTGGTGGGTGTATAGAACGAACTGCTGGAGGAGGTAATTGAGGCAGGTACTATCGCAACGTTTAAAAAATCTTTGGAGAAGTATATGGGTAGGATAGATTTAGAAGGATATGGGCCAAACTCGGGCAGATGGGATTAGTGTAGTTGGGGCATGTTGGTCAGCATGGGCAAGTTGGGCTGAAGGCCTGTTTCCACACTGTATGACTCCATCACACAGAGAAGTACAGAACAGGCCCTGTGAAGGGCAACCAGAATTGCACACAATACTCCTTAATCAAAGTCTTATAGAGATGCATCATGACAGCTTGACTCTTATAATCGATTCCCCAATCAATAAAGGTGAGCACAACATATGCCTTTACCATTCTATCTACTTGTGGTGGCACTTTCAGGGAGCTATGAATCTATGCTCCACACATCAATGCTGTTATGGGACAAAAGGACACAAAGTGCTGGAGTAACTCAGTCTGAAGAAGGATCCTGACCTGAAACGTCACCTATCCATGTTCTCCAGAGAAGCTTACAGATCTGCTGAGTTACACCAGCACTTTGAAGATGGGTCAAACTCGGGCAGGTGGGAATATTGTAGATGTGGCATCTTGGTCGGCATAGGCAAGTTGGGCCGAAGGGACTGTTTCCCTGCTGTAACACTATGAATCTAACCACTCCACACTCACTTCGCAATCTCATGATTTCCACTTCTAAGAAAAGCCTCGGACCAGATGCATGGGGTCACCATCATTTGCGGGTTCCCCTCCGAGGCACAAGTCATCCAGACGTAGAAAATATTGCCATTCTGCCCCCGTCACTGAGTAAATCTAGCTGCTCCCTATCTACAGTATTATCAGAGCACCTTCACCAGAGGAGTGCATTGGCTCAAAACCCTTATCATGGACAAGTCAGTACATTCCAGGAGATAATTACAAGAGTAGTTGTAATAAACCAGACTCTTGGTCCTCCTCCACCATTCAGTAAGATCACAACTGAGCTTTTTCAAACACAAAGGAGTAAGTCAGTGTCAGGCATCACCTTTGAAGAAAATGGATAGGTGACGTTTCGGGTCGGGTCTCTTCTTCGCACCCCTGTTTGTGTCGGGAACCTTCTCTAAAGAAGGGTTCCAACCTGAAACGTCAGCTATCCATGTTCTCCAGATGTGCTGCCAGACTCGCTGAGTTATTCCTGCACTTTGTGTCTTTTAAAAAAAAACCAGCATCTGCAGTTCCCTTTGTCTCCCTTATAGTGCGGGGCAGCAGTAGAGTTGCTGCCTCACGGCGCCAGAGATCCAGGTTTGATCTGTCCTGTGCTGTCTGATTGGGGTTTGCACGTTCTCCCTGGGACCATGTGGGGTTTATCCGGGTGCTCCGGTTTCCCCCCTTATTACAAAGACGTGCAGGTTTGTAGGTTGATTGACTTCTGTAATCAGCTATCTTGCCTCTGAAACAGAAGGTTCTACATTTAAATCCCACCCCGGTCCCAGGGAGAAAAAGATGGAAATCCATCTTCTCCTGTCAAAGCTGCCAAACTTCGAGTGAGATGTGAAGTCGAAATCCCTTTCCAAATATCCCCGGGCACAACCTGACGAAGAGACTTAATTAAAGTCACCAACAGAACGCGATGCAATCAGAAAAATAAACCAGCCTGTTATTTGTTCCCAACTATTTTTGTGCGGTTTCCTGACATCAATTTCTCCTCTCTAAACAAATTATTTCTGTGGGAATTAGCTGAAGGTATGACACCAGAAATCATAAATTGGTGTTCAGCCCCAAGTGGTTGTGTGTTTAATGTGATAACTACATTTTGAGCTGTGTGTGTATCTTTGTTTAGTTTTAGACTATTATACCAAGTTGTCCAATTTTAAATTATGAAAGGCATTCAACAAGGATTTCAGAAAATAATCTCTTTACTCAGTGATGGGAATGTAGACAGCACTCACACACAGGGTGGCACAGTGGCACAGTGATAGAGTTGCTGCCTTACAGCACCAGAGGCCCGGGTTCGATCCTGACTACAGGTGCAATCTGTGAGGTACAGTTTAACTCAAATCGTCACCTATCCATGTTCTCCAGAGTCTGAAGAAAGATCCCGACCTGAAATGTCACCAATTTGTGACCTCCTGAGTCTGAAGAAGGGACCCGACCCATAACGTCACCAATCCATGTCCTCCAGAGATACTACCTGACCTGCTCAGTTACTCTAGTATTATGTGAATTGTATAAGGAAGAAATTTATACGGAAGAAAGGAATCAAAGGTCTCGGTTTAGGCTTATTATTGTCACGTGTACTGAGGTACAGTGGAAAGCTTTGTTTTGCAAAACAGATCAGATAAAACTATACATAAATACAACCAAGTCAAACTCAATACAATGGGTGGTACGGTGGCACAGCGGTAGAGTTGCTGCCTTACAGCGCTAGAGACCCGGGTTTGATCCTGACTACAGGTGCTGTCTGTATGGAGTTTGTACGTTTTCCCTGTGACTGCATAAGTTTTTCTGGGTGCTCCGGTTTCCTCCCACACTCCAAAGACGTGCAGGTCTGTAGGTTAATTGGCTTCGATAAAATTGTAAATTGTCCCTAGTGTGTAAGATAGTGCTAATGTACAGGGTGATCGCTGGTAGGTGCGGACTCGGTGGGCTTAAGTGCTTGTTTCCATGCTGTGTCTCTAAAGTAAAAGGAACGATTGAGGTTAACAGTAAACTTTAAGGACAACCTTGTCGCAAGGAACTGTAGATGCTGGTTTACAAAAAAATACTAAGTGCGGGAGTAACAAAATGTTGCACAAAATGTTATTCCCTTTATCCTGTATCTGTATACTGTGGACAGCTCGATTGTAATGAAGTATAGTCTTTCCATTGACTGGATAGCACTCAACAAATAAAGCTTTTCACTGTACCTCAGTAAATGTGACAATAAACTAAACTAAAATCCAGTCAAGAAACACTTCCTCAGGAATGAAACTTTAACTGTTTCTCTTTCCACAGATGCGACCTGACCAGCTGTGTGTTTCCAGCATTTTCTGTTTTTATATCAGATTTAAAAGATAGAATTTTTTTTTAATACTTTAACTGCACAGAGCAGTTGAGCTGAATAATAATGCCACTGGTTTAAATTACTACTTGTTGGTGTAGTTTTAATTTGGGTTTAGTTTAGAGATACAGCATGGAAACAGGCCCTTCAGACCCCCGAGTCCACACCGACCATCGATCACCCGTTCACACTAGTTCTACATTATCCCACTTTCTCATCCGCTCCCAACAAACTCGCGGGAATTTACAGAGGGACAATTAACCCACATCTTTGAAATGTGGGAGGAAACCGGAGCACCCGGAGTAAACCCACACGGTCACAGGGAGAACGTGCAAGCTCCACACAAAGACAGCACCCGCAGTCAGGATGGAACCCGGGCCTCTGGAGCTGTGAGGCAGTGGTTCTACCAACTACACCACAGTGTTGTGTTGATGCCTTCAACAGAGGATTTTTTTTTACCCTGTTCTGCAGCCAGCACCCGTGCTTCAAGCATGTTGGTGTTGGGAGTTTGAAGTGTTTAGTTTAGTTTATTGTCAAGTGTACTGAGGTACAGTGAAAAGCTATTTTGTTGCATGCTACTCAGTCAGCAGAAAAGCTATACATGATTACAATCACGCGGTCCACAGTGTGAAGATACAGGATACAGGAAATAACATTTCATGCAAGATAAAGTCTTGTCAGTCTGAAGTCTCCCCAGTCTGAACAAGGGTCCCGACCCGAAAGATCACCCATCCTTTTTCTCCAGAGATGCTGCCAGACCCATTGAGTTACTCCAGCACTTTGTGTCTAACATCTGATTAAAGTTAGTCTCCAATGAGGTAGACGGTAGCTTAGGACTGCTCTCTAATTGGTGATAGGGTGCTTCAGTTTCCTGGTACACGACAGCCTTCAGCAGTGTCTGCCTTCACAGCGACTTTTTTTCACAATGCACACAAGTTAACGGAAAGTTTACTATTCTCTTTGTTTCCATTTCTTCCACCGTTCAGCAAGGTTAGCCGTAATCTGATGCATCAAATCCACTTTCCTATCCATTTCTGGTCTGAAGAAAGATCCTGACCAGAAATATTACACATCCTTTTTCTCCAGAGATGCTGCTTGACCCGCTGAGTTAAGGGCCTGTCCCACTTAGGAGACCTCCACCGCGACCTCTGGTGACCTTAAGCGACTTTTTTTTAAATCAAGGTCGCGGTGACCTACGACCTCCTATGACCTTCCACGACTATGTGTACGACCTCCTACGACTATGTTGAAGACCTCCCGCGACTATGAAGAAGACCTCCTTCAACTATGTTGAAGACTGGCTTCGACCATGTACGTTTTACTTGTGGATGGTCTCTGGCAAATCATTCTGAACCATGCAAGCAAGGAAGGAACTAGTTTGGAGGATGTTAGTAAAAATACAACTACTACTGTTTTCAATAGCCCTTTTGCTTCAGCAGCCTTTTAAGAAAAGCAGAAGGGGAAGAGCAATGGTGAAGAGGAAGCACAAGAAGAGGTCACAATGGGTGAATGGAGATGATGTGATGACTGGAAGAGAGTGGCTCTGGGCTTTGACAAAAGATGGAACTTTAAGCACACATGTGGGGCAGTGGATGGCAAGCATGCCATTCTTGTCCCTGTCCCTGTACCCCTCCTTTTCCTTATCGTATCACATTCTGCTGGAACCATTCCTCAAGGTCCCCTTCCTGCTGCCTGGTGAAGGTGTAGGGCATAACCTTCCTCCAGCCATCCCTCACCACCAATGGGGCACCTGCCTCTGATGCTGTGTCAGACACAGGAGAAAGGGCTGCTTTACTGCCTTCAAATGAGGCAGTGACATATACTACCACCCTGGTCTCCTCCTCCAGGGGTCTCTCATGCAGGGCTACCTCCTCCTGCACTATCAGCTCCTGTGGCATCACTTCCTGCCGCTCCTCCTCCTGGGTGGGCAACACCTGCATGGCAGGTTTTTTTTAGGGTTGTGCGCTCCCCCTTCACTGCTGCCTTTTTGGTGCCATCTCTAAAACACAAGTCTCCTCTCCAAAAAAACACTCCAGCTATGAATGAACATTGTTCTACGACCTTGTGGCGACCTTCCCGTGACTATGGGTCGCGGGCAAGTTCGCCAGAGGTCGCGGTGGGGTTTGTCCAAGTGGGACAGGGGCTTTACTCCAGCATGATATGTCTAACTTTCCTATCCAATTCCTTGATTCCTTAAAATAATATCCATCCAACCCAGCCCTGAGTGAACAGATGGGTGTTATTATTTTCACACCTCCATTAAATGAAGCTCCAGAGAACCTTTTGCAGTCCTGGGATAGCTTGAAATTATAATTGAGAAGATGTGGCTGGAATCTAGTCCACAGGCAACCACGCACTGCAAACAGCCAGTCTGAACAAGGGTCCCGAGCCCAAACGCTGCCTATCCATGTTCTACATTGATGCTGCCTGACCCGCTGAGTTACTCAAGCACTTTGTGTCTAACGTCCGATTAAAGATAGTCCGAGGGTCTCCAACGAGGTAGATGGTAGGTCAGGACTGCTCTCTAGTTGGTAGTAGGGTTGTTCAGTTGGTGCGAAACCTGACAGTGTCTGCCTTCACAGTTACTTATTTTCACAATGCACCCAAGTTAACGGAAAGTTGCGCTTGAGTAATTTTAAGAATAGCATTGCTGCTTGCACAGAAACCACAGGGTTTTAATAATCTGCTTGCACCATGATTGTGAGATAGTGTTGTCAGCATCCGCCAAAACCCTCAACCCCACTGCCGGCCCCAGACTTCAGCAGCTCAATGGTTCAATGGTTTCTTTACCTATTTTCTATGTTTCTATGTTTATTATCACATGTACCAAGGTACAGTGCAATACTTTTTTATGCACGGAGTTTGCACATTCTCCCTGTGATGGCATGGGTTTTCACCAGGTGCTCCAGTTTCCTCCCAGACGTACAGGATTGTAGGTAACTCGGCTTCTGTAAAATTGTAAATGATCCCCAGTGTGTAGGATAGTGTTAGTGTAAGGGGATCGCTGGTCGGCGCGGACTCAGTGGGCTGAAGGGCTGCACTGTGTCTGTAAAGTCTAAAGTGATTTCTGAGTATGAAGGAAATTAAGAAACATGCAGAGAGCATCTGAAAATGGTTCTGAGATTGAAGATAAGCCATAATCTTGATGAATGGTGGAGGAAGTACAAAGCGATGGATGGCTTACTCATGCTCTTACATCTTATGTTGCGCATTTGAAGTTAAATTCCCCAGCGTCAATGGGAAGACTTGAACTCAGGCCTCCAGATCAATAGATCCAGCCTCAGAATATTAGTCCCTGTAAGTTGATCACAATGCTTCTCCAGCTTTGATGGTCCGCTCAAGACGGCAGGAAATTGCAGAGAGTTGCAGATGTAGTGGGGTGTGGGAGTCAACGTTCCCCACCACTGACTCCATCTACGCTTCAAGCTTCCCTGGAAAAGCAGCCGACATAATCAAAGACTAATCCCACCCTGGTCATTCCTTCTTCTCCCCGCTCCCATCTGGCAGAAGGTACAGAAGCTTGAAAGCGCGCACCACCAGACTCAGGAACCGCTTCTTCCCCATTGTTTTCATGCTTTTGAATGGTCCTACCATCAGCTAGGTTATTGTCCGATTTTACTTCGGAGTCACGTGAGTGACGACGTGAAGAACCCCGCCAGGACGCATGCGTGCCATATCGCTACATGCATTGCGAAACAGTCAGGCGGGGTGGAACGACGTTCCTCCGCAGCAGCAAGTTTAAAAGCTGGAACCTGCAGGTAAGAGATACTCTGCGGTCTTTTGTGTTGTTCCCATACTGATTTACAGGTGGGGAGTCAATGGACAAGTCGAAGAAAACAACGAGGGCTGCGACAAAGCTGGCGGGGGAGGAGCGCGGAGTTGCGGGCAGCCAGCAGCGGCCAGCGGCCAGCGGCACATGAATCACCCGTAATGGGAACAGCTGTGCCCGACTTCGCCCCCGCACTGGCCAGAACTACACCGCGGCCGGGCAGTAAGGCAAAACAAAAACCAACAAAGTCGTTGACTCAGATGAGTCCGACTTCGAGCAGCCGCGAGCGGCCAGCGACTGTGAGCGCTGGAGCCGGATGGAGCGGCTTGTGGAGCAGATGCTCCAACGTGACAGGCTCCGGGAGATGGAGACCAGTCACTGTGGGCAATATGTTACACCCACAGCAGCACGTCTTGTAGGGCTGCACAGTGCATCTCCCTCGTCAGAGGGGAGTACTGGGGGTCAATTCTGGGCTGATCCTGAAGAGGGGTTTGCAGAACAGAAATCGAGTGTGCAAGGGGTGCAGGAACGTGAAAATCTACTGGACATGGTGTCCAACTTCATACAGCCAGACCAGACTGGCCAAAACCTGGAACAAAAACTAGCTGCCAGTATAGATTATATGTCCTTTAAGCAGCTACAGGAACAGGCTGTGATGGACACCACGGCAAGACACTTGGCACCGGGAAACTGTATATCCCTGAATGTTCCCATTGTAAATAATTGCATATGGAAACATGTCGGAGCAGGAGTGAGAGGCATGGATGTCAAACTCCAAAAAGTACTAAAGCTCCTAACAGCGGGAATAACAGCTTTCGCCTGCACAGTAGATGAAAAGGACATGTCGCAGGATCAACAGGATGCACTGGCACTGCTTTGCAACACACAATATGAAATAAACAGCATCAGGAAGAGTGCCATCCGACCTGCTCTAAACCCGAAATTCGCAGGTCTGTGCAAACCTGGTAACGTAAAACCACCAATTTTACTATTTGGAGGTAACCTATCCAAGCAAGTCAAGGAGCTCGATGAGAAGGCAAAAACCCTGGGGCTCATAAAAGCGACTTCATCAAGAACCTACTACGGCCATAAACAGCACCCCTATGCACCCACCAGTAGAACAAGACAAACTGGTGAAAGCTCAAAGGCCCGGTACACCGAACATCGGTCTTTTTTAGGCCATGTCCCAGACCGGCCTTTTTGGAAGATACGCAAACCTCCAACACCAACCCAACCACAAACCCAGACACGGCGCCTCAACCTCCATGAAGGATTTACAAAAAGATGTAAACCTGCCACTGGTAACCATGGAGGTAGGTGGGTCTGGTTCCTTACAAATTGCAGGGAGTATGGAGGTTGGGGGGAGATTACACTTCTTTCTGGATGCATGGAGTATGTTAACTACCGACACTTATATTCTAAGCAGTATCCAGGGATATACCATAGAATGTATACACAAATATAGCCCTCCAGTTCAGCATGTACCGAACCGAATGTTCGTACTTTCAGGTAAAGAAAAATCAGAAGCGCATGCTGAACTGGAGCGGCTTTACGCAAAAGGGGTAATTGAAAAATCCCAACACGAATCGCTGGAATTTGTGTCCAATATCTTTACCAAAAACAAAAAAGATGGTGGTTGTCGCATCATCATAGATTTGACCAATTTGAATACATTTGTACAATATATTCATTTCAAAATGGAAACCTTTGTTACTGCAAAACAATTGATTTCCAAAGGTTACTTCATGGCTAGCATCGATTTAAAAGATGCTTACTATTCAGTGCCTATACGAGGTGACCACAGATGTTACTTAAAATTCAACTGGATGGGACAGCGCTGACAGTATAGAGCGCTGCCAAATGGATTAACATCAGCCCCCAGGCTGTTCACAAAAATTTTGAAACCAGCCCTAGCGTTTCTGCGGAAACGAAAACACATGGTCATGGCATATCTAGATGACATACTTATTGTGGGCAAAACTTTGGAATTGGCCAAACAAACTGTAACAGCCACAAAACAATTATTTGAAAAACTGGGGTTTATTATCCATCCAGTTAAATCTAAATTAACGCCTTCCACTACTATGGACTATTTGGGGTTCACCGTTGACTCAGTTCACATGTCAGTGACTTTGCCAAAGGGAAAGGCTATAGACTTAATAGAGGCTTGCAATAACCTCATTGACATCAGTAAACCGTCCATCAGATTGGTAGCAAAAGTAATTGACAAAATGGTGGCTGCTTTTCCAGCCACACAATTCGGACCTTTACATTACCAAAATTTACAGAGGGCAAAAATACGAGCACTCAAAATTAATGCTGGTCATTTTGACAGACCAATGAAGCTACCAATCGAAGCTATAATGGAACTAAAATGGTGGAAAGATAACATTCGGCTTTGTTCCAATCCAATCATTATCAGCAACCCTTCTATGGTGCTACAAACTGATGCCAGTGCACTTGGTTGGGGTGCTACCAATTCCATCTCCAGCTGTGGAGGTAGATGGAATGCACAGGAGGCATCATTATTACAAACACTGGGCATAAACTACCTGGAAATGTTGGGTGCATTCCATGGCCTAAAGTCATATTGTTCTGGGTTATATCACCAGTATGTTAGACTACAGATTGACAATACCACCGTGGTAGCATATATCAACCACATGGGTGGAAACAAATCGACATCATGTGACAATCTGGCTAATACAATTTGGCAATGGTGTATCCAGAGAAATATTTGGATATCAGCTACTTACCTACCAGGAAGACTAAATTTAGTGGCAGACACCAGGTCACGCAAATTTAATGAAAACACCGAATGGATGTTGAATAAAAAAGTATTTGCTGATATTACAGCACGGTATGGAACACCAGATATCGATTTATTCGTACCCAGACTTAATCACCAGTTATCAAACTATGTTTCGTGGGAAGCAGACCCTGGGGCAGCGGCGACAGATGCATTTTCGCTGCATTGGGGGAAATTGTTTATTTATGCATTCCCTCCTTTCTGCCTCATCAGTCGGGTATTAAGGAAAATACAGCAAGACTCTGCGTCTGGTATTTTGGTAGTACCCGATTGGCCTACTCAACCATGGTTCCCTGTGATACTCGACATGGTATTAGAACCATGTATCACCATCCCGAATAGACCAGATTTATTGGTTCATCCCGTAACAAGGGATAGCCACCCATGTCATAACTATATGAATTTATTAATTTGTAGAGTCTAAAAATACCTCTACTACAGCTGGGACTGACGGACCGAACAGTGAACATTATTTCGGCGGCCCACAGACAGTCCACCAAAAAACAGTATCTGGTATATATCAGGAAATGGGAGATGTATTGTCACAGAAACAGCATCACCTACAGATCAATGAACATCCCGTCTGTTCTGGAATTCCTGGCAGGCCTCCATTATGATGAGGGGTCAGTTATAGTGCCATCAACTGCGCCAGAAGTGCCCTCAACTGCGCCAGAAGTGCCCTGTCAACATATCTATGGCAAGGAACAGAGCGTCATTCTGTTGCGACTCACCCCCTGGTAACAAAACTTATGAGGGGAATTTTTAATATCAATCCCCCAAGAACCAGGTACTCTCAAATATGGGATGTGAGTATTGTCCTGACTATGCTAAGGAATTGGTCTCCAGCAACAGCTCTGTCCCTACAAAGACTGACACTGCAAAGAGTCATGCTAATGGCTTTGGTCATGGCACAAAGGGTACAGTCGTTACATAAATTAAGACTGGACAACATGACTTCTTCATCTGGAAATATAACGTTTAATATTTATGAATTAGTCAAGCAGAACAGACAGGGATCAGCAGGCCTCAATATAGAATTTAGGTCTTACCCAACAGATGATCGTCTCTGTATAGTAAGACATTTGTTGTTATATATGGAGAACACGAAAATCATCAGAGGCAATGAGAAGGCACTTTTAATCAGCCACAAGCAACCACACAAAAAAGTGACGGTCCAGACCATCTCAAGATAGCTGAAACAGGTTCTAATACAGGCTTGTGTGGATACTAATATTTTTAAATCTCATTCCACCAGGGCTGCAGCTACATCGGCAGCTATGCAGTTGGATGTACCAATGGACCAAATCCTCATGACAGCAGGATTGTCAAGGGAAAAAACATTCCAACTATTTTATCATAAACCAGTAATTAAACCTGGAACGTTTGCAGAAACAATTTTAAGTTCTGTAATATAATTTTACCCCATAAATAGGGGCTATAATTTGGTGTTAATAAATTTATCATGGATTTCAATGTCGGATTCATGTCTAAATTATGTTGACACAATTCCTCCCACAGTCATTAAGGCAGATGTGATGCATGGACTCGTTTCCACGGCATGAAATCACAGAGCTTTGAAATCTTCACGTAGTCACTCACGTGACTCCGAAGTAAAATAGTAAGATTAAACGAGAACTTACCAGTTCGAAGCTTGATCGTTATTTTATGAGGAGTACGTTGAGGGAATACGTGCCCTCCGCTCCCACCCATGATCATATACTCAACTGGTATTTTCTTCTCTAATCTTACTATGTTCAGTCATTACAGTTATCTGTGATTTCACACCGCTGCTTTGAAGAATGACACGCATGCGTCCTGGCGGGTTCTTCACGTATTCCCTCAACGTACTCCTCATAAAATAACGATCAAACTTCGAACTGGTAAGTTCTCGTTTAATCTTACTATTAACCTCTACTCCATTGCGGACATTGGACTTTGTCTTTGGAACGAGCGGCATGGTGACACAGTGGTAGACCTGCTGCTTCACAGCGCCAGAGACCCGGGTTCGATTCTGACTACGGGTGCTGTCTGCATGAAGTTCGGCTTCTGTAAAATTGTAAATTGTCCCTAGTGTGTAGGATAATGTTAGTGAAAGGGGATCGCTGGTCAGTGTGGACTCGGTGGGCCGAAGGGCCTCATTCCGCACTGTATCTCTAGACTAAACTAAACTATACTGATGCACTACAATGCTGAGAACTATATCCGGTACTCTGTATCTTCACCTTTCCCCTATCCATTGTATTTGAGTTTGACTTGATTATATTTATGTATGGTATTAATTAATCATTTGGATGAAATGGAAAACAAACCTTTCTTGCCATACCTCAATACACATGGTAACAATAAACCTAAGCGATGCAAATCAAGGTTTATTGTGTGCGGTCTGTAAAAGCAGTGAGTTTCACCATCTCTCCATTTGCAGGGGAAATTTTTTTATTTCGAATGGTTTGATTTGCTGGGGTCTTCCTAATCTAATTTTGCTTTTAGTCCAGGATATAGCTCAGACCTGGTTTAGCCTGACACTCCCTGTGTTCTCTGGCTGGTAAAAAAATAATTTTAAAAACATGAAGGAAAAGGAAATAAGCTACCACGATGAGATGACAAGTTATGACTCTAATCTCTTTAAATTTCTTGCAAAATACTTCAAAGTATATTCAGCCCCTGTATTTTAATTTGCGGATGCTGCAGATTCTCCTGATTTCACCACTCGATAAATAATTAAAACTCAGGCAAACCTCTTTACACCTTTCATTAATATTAATAACATTATTATTGTGTTACTGATACAATGCTACAGACAACAATGCAGTGCACCGTGGAGGATGGAGTGGGCCACTGGAGGCCCTGCAGCAGCCTGGGGTTTGGCTGAACTGGGCGCCGCTCCAAGAGGCCGAACGCACGGACCGGACACGACCTGCAGCTGCATGGGATGGTGGAGCAGTGGTGGAGGACACTAACGACTGCGCTTGACCAGGCCGACCCTTGATTAGTAAGGTTGTCAGGGGGTATGGGGAGAAGTCAGGAGAATGGGGTTGAGAGGAAAAGATAGATCAGCAATGATTGAGTGGAGGAGTGGACCAGGTGGGCCGAATGGCCTAAATCTGTTCATAGAACTTATGAATTTATGACCCGGCAACACCACCAGGACAATGGCCAGGACATAGCCATGTTAAGAACTTTGCACATAACAACTGGGACTTCAAAATGGCATCAAACCTGGTGACTCATATACTATCTCAGTTTATTATTCCCTTACACTTGTACTGTAGCTAAGATGTGCTTATATACAGTAATATTGTTCTGAACTGAATTTCACTGTACCTTGGTACATGTGACAATCAAGTACCACTGAACCATTGATTGAACCATTGAATTAATCTGTAGCAATGAGAAAACCAGAGAGGTTATTGTTTGTTTCGAGAGTTTAGAGTTTAGAGAGATACAGTGCGGAAGCAGGCCCTTCGGCCCATCGAGTTCGCGCCGACCAGCGATCACCCTGTACACTAACACTATCCTCCACACTAGGGACAATTTACAATCTTTACCGAATCTCTGGTTGAAGTTTTTCATGGACAGGTTATGACGTAATTTTCCCAAGCACACTCCAGTGGAAAATGTATAGCTGGCAATTAATATAGGCTGGATTTGGAAGGAGACAAAGTGCTGGAAACAGGTCAGGCAGCATGTCTGGAGAATATGGATAGGTGACATTTAGGGTCAGGACCCTTCTTCAGCATTATGAATTTGAAGCGTTACACACCATTGTTTATCGCATGGCTTGTTTTTTAGACTTACTTTTAGAGATACAGCGCGGAAACAGGACCTTCGGCCCACTGAGCCGCGCCGACCAGTGATCAACCCGTACACAAGGGACAATTTACAATTTACAGATGCCAATTAACCGACAAACCTGTTTGTCTTTGGAGGGTGGGTGGAAACCAGAGCAACTGGAGAGTACGCACGTGGTCACAGGGAGAATGTACAAACTCTGTACATTGATGGAAACCTGTTATTCATTGAATACAGCTCGGCATTTAACACAATCATCCCCTCCAAACTGGTTACCAAACTCGCAGAACTGGGTCTCTGCGCATCCCTCTGCAACTGGATCCTTGACTTCCTCATCCACAGACCACAGCCTGTTCGTATTGGTGGAAATGTGTCAGCCTCGATAACAATCAGCACGCGAGCACCTCAAGGCTGCGTGCTCAGCCCCCTGCTGTACTCACTCTATACCCATGACTGCGTAGCGAACCACAGTGCGAACTCCATCATCAAGTTCGCTGACGACACCACTATTGTGGGGCGTATCATTGATGGGGATGAGTCAGAATACAGAAGAGAGATCGAGCAACTGTCCATATGGTGCCAGTGCAATAACCTGGCCCTCAACACCAGCAAAACCAAGGAACTGATTGTGGACTTTGGAAGGAGTAGGAGGGGGACCCACAGCTCCATTTATATCAACGGGTCGATGGTTGAAAGGGTCAAGAACTTCAAATTCCTGGGCGTGCACATCTCTGAAGATCTTTCCTGGTCCGAGAACACTAATGCAATTATCAAAAAAGCTCATCAGCGCCTCTACTTCCTGAGAAGATTACGGAGAGTCGGATTGTCAAGGAAGACTCTCTCTAACTTCTACAGGTGCACAGTCGAGAGCATACTGACCGGTTGCATCGTGGCTTGGTTCGGCAATTTGAGCACCCTGGAGAGGAAAAGACTACAAAAAGTAGTAAACACTGCCCAGTCCATCATCGGCTCTGACCTTCCTTCCATCGAGGGGATTTATCGCAGTCGCTGCCTCAAAAAGGCTGGCAGTATCAAGGACCCACACCATCCTGGCCACACACTCATCTCCCTGCTACCTTCAGGTAGAAGGTACAGGAGCCTGAAGACTGCAACAACCAGGTTCAGGAATAGCTACTTCCCCACAGCCATCAGGCTATTAAACCTGGCTCGGACAAAACTCTGATTATTAATAACCACTTTCTGTTATTTGCACTTTACCAGTTTATTTATTCATGTGTGTATATATTTATATCATGGTATATGGACACATTTATCTGTTTTGTAGTAAATGCCTACTATTTTCTGTGTGCTTAAGCAAAGCAAGAATGTCATTGTCCTATACAGGGACACATGACAATAAACTCACTTGAACTTGAACTTGAACTGTACAGAGAGCACCTGTAGCCCGGATCAAACCCGAGCCTTTGGCTCTGTAAGGCAGCAACTCTACTGCTGATACACTGTGCTGCCCTTGTCAACACAGAATGTGATATAAGTGCCACATGTTGTGTCTGTGGCAGCATACAAAGGGCGACGCGATGGCTGCTTCCACGGCTCCAATCATCCTGGTTCAATCATGGTCTCTGGTGCTGTCTGTATGGAGTTTGCACGTTCTCCCTGTGACCGTGTGGGTTTTCTCCCACGTTCCAATGACATGCAGGTTGGCAGGTTATTTAATCAGCGTAGTTGCTTCTAGTTGTTGATAATTGACCCCTGAAAAATTGCCCCTGATGTGTAGGGAGTGGATGAGAAAGTGGGATAACATAGAACGAGTGTGAATGGGTGACTGATGGTTGGTGTGAACTCGGTGGGCTGATGGGCCTGTGTCCATGCTAGTAAAGGGATAGATTTTCTCAGCAGCTGTAACACTATATTCTGTACTTTGTTTATTTTCCATATCACACCACCCAATGTACTCACATATGGTAAGATTTGCAAAACAAAGTTTCACACTGTATTTCGGTGCATGTGACAGTAATAATAATAAACCAAATAAACCAATACATACATTGGTGTCAACATCTCACCATGACAGCTGAGGAATTCAAATCATTCTTTCATTTAATATATGGTGGTCCTTGCTGGTTCATAAGTTCATAAGTTATAGGAGCAGAATTAGGCCATTCAGCCCATCATGTCTACTCCATCATTCAATCATGGGTGATCTATCTTTCCCTCGCAACCCCATTCTCCTGCCTTCTCCTCATAACCCCTGACACCTGTACATGGCTGATCAAGAACTTGACAATCTCCACAGAATCATTAAAAATACCCACAGCCGTCTGTAGCAGTGAATTCCACAGATTCACCACCTTCTTGACTGAAAATATTCCTTCTCATCTCCTTCTAAAGCTGTGTCCTTTTATTCTGAGGCTATGGCCTCTGGTCCTAGACTCTTCCACTGGTGGAAACATCTTCTCTGCATCCACTCTATCCTACACATTAGGGACAATTTACAGAGGCCAATTAACCTACAAACTTGCACGTCTTTGGAGTGAGGGAGGAAACCAGAGCACCTGGAGAAACCCAACACATTCACAGGGAGAACGTGCAAACTCTGTACAGACAGCACCCGTGGACAGTATCGAACCCGGGTTCCTGGCGCTGTAAGGCAGCAAGTCTATCGCCGCCACAGTTGGGCAGACTTGGATTTGTTTCTGTGGAACGCAAGATGTTGAGGGGAGACCTGATAGAGATATGTAAAATTATGAAAGGCATAGATACTCTAGTTAGACAGTATCGGGGTGGAAATGTCAAAGTCAAGAGGCCATAGCTCTAATGTGAGAGGGGAAAAGTTTGGATACGCGCAGGTCATAGTGTAGTCACAGGGAGAACATGCAAACTCCCCGCAGACAGCACCCGTAGTCAGGATCAAACCTGGGTCTCGGGCACTGTAAGGCTGCAAATCCCTCCTCTGTGCACTGTGCCATCCTGGTGTTGAGAACTGTGGAACTGGTTAAACAACCACAGTGGAGGAAGGGAGCGGAGGGGTGAGGGGGCAGGGGAAAGGGAGTGTTAGTAGAAGTTAACTGTGCCGCCCTTAAATTTGTGAAACCAAAAAAAAGTGCACTGCTGCAAATCCTCATGCCTGTCACTCACTGTCCGAACTTGGAAATCTTTCCTCAGTCCTACACTGTTGTGTCAAAGATCTGGACCTCCCATCCTCACTGAGGCAGAAGTTTCACCACTGGGTTTGTTCCAATTAGGGTCATAGAGTCATACAGAGTGGAAACAGGCCCTTTAGCTCATCTTGCCCGTACCTACCAATACGTCCCATCTACACTAGCCCCAGCTTCCTGTGTTTGGCCCATATCCTTCTAAACCTGTCCTATCCATGCACCTGTCGAATTGCTTCTTAAACATTGCGATAGTCCCTGTCTCAACTACCTCCTCCTCCTCCAGACACCCACCACCATTTGTGTGGAAAAAGTTACCCCTCAGATTCCTATAAATCTTTCCCCCTTCACCTGAAACCCATGTCTTCTAGTTCTCGATTCCCCTACTCTGGGCAAGGGACTGTGCAACTACCCAACCTAGTCCTCGCATGAATTTGTAAACCTCTATAGTCTATGAGATCACCCCTCATCCTCCTGCACACCAGAGAATAGAATCCCGGCCTGCTCAATCTCTCCCTGTAGCTCAGACCCTCGAGTCCTGGCAACATCCTCGTAAATCTTCACTGCACCCTTTACAAACGAGGTAGGGAAGCCACCATTATCTGCTCAAGATAAGTAGTGGGTGGGCAATTAGCCTGGTCCCACATCCTGCCAACAAAACAACATTTTAAAGGAAATTTAAAATGCTTCGTTATTTGCCTCTTTGATGTGAAAGTGCCGCAGGGAGTAGTGATCATCAAGTACTCTCTGAACGGTTTTGCCATCTCCCCTCTTCAATAATTGAACAGAGATTAACTATTAAAAATTAATGTAAGTCCCTTTAAATAGAAAGCAGTGAAGAATAAAATAATGGCACACATTTTCACCCTGCGTCTCATGACTAAATGTAATTGTTAATAGGAATCTCTCATTGGGCCGGGCGTGACAGAAGCTCGTGATGAACCGTGGGCTGTTGCCATACCCCTGCGGGCAGCAGGTCTGGCTCACCCGCCGCCGAACCGGGGAGCCTGGAGAGGGAACCTCGTCTCCTGCTCGCCCCATGAAGACTGGGAACCAGAGGGGTGGGTGGAGGAGGCAATGGCAGCGGACGCTGGACAAAGTGTTATTCAGAAGAACCAGGGGGTGATTTACCTTCCGTGCCCACAAGGTTAGCTGCGGCAGGCACCCCCAGGACATGATGGCTGAAGGTAGCCGGGCGAGAAGAAGGACAACAGTTCGCACGGAGGTGACGGCTGCAATGGGCCATTATGGCCAGATGCAGCTGGGATTGTAAAATGGCCCCAAAACCTGGCGACTCTTGCATATGGACTCAGTGGGCTGTTTCATTGCATTCTGTATTTTAATTGGGGTTATATTTATGTGTGGCAATAGTCTAACTGATCTGTGAGCAAAAAAAAAGAACTTTACCGCACCTTGGTACACATGACAATAAAGGAACCGTTGAATCATTGTGGTAGAGTCTGTGTGTGCGGAGTTTGCATGTTCTCTCTGTGACCGCGTGAGTTTCCTCCGGAAACAGGCCCTTTGGCCCACTGGCTCAACGGTGACCATCGATCACCCGTTCACACTAGTTTTATGTTACCCCACTTTCACATCCACTCTGTACGCTCTCAGGGCAATTTACAGAGGGCCGATTAACCTACAATCCTGCACGTCTTTGGGAAGTGGGAGGAAACCGGAACACCCGGAGGAATCCCAAATTGTCGCAGGAGAACGTATAAACTCCATACAGACAGCGTCCGTGGTCAGGATCGAACCCGGGTCTCTGGCGCTGTGAGGCCGGGGCTCTACCAGCTGCGCCACTGTGCTTCACTGATGAAGTTATCAGGTTATGGTCCTTTAGATCTGCTCACTTTGACCACCAGCAAGTAGATTGTTATCTACATACTAAACAATGGAAACTTAGCTTTTAATAACCAATCTATCAGCCAATTGAATTAGTACAACTTGATAAACCACCTATTTGTTGTGGCTTAAGGTGCTGCTAACAATCTAACTGACACAATGTTGCACTTGTATTAAAAAATGTTTCCGGTTAAAGACTGAGACTTGAATGGAGTTGAGTTGAGTTTCGAGATGAAGCATGGAAACAAGCCCTTTGGCTCCTCGTGGTCCGCCGAGCATTGATGTCCCGTTCACACGAGTTCAATGTTATCCCATCCTCCACAAACCAGGGACAATTTTACAGAGGCCTACAGTCTGAAGAAGGGTCCCGACCCGAAACATCACCTATCCATGTTCACTGGGAATGTTGCCTAACTCACCAAGTTACTACAGCACTTAGTGTCTTTAAAAAATAATAAATCAGCATTTGCAGTTCCTTGTTTCTAAAGATGATGATACAAGTTCACCGAGAATAATGCATTTGTGAATCCCCGTTGGGGCGGCATTGAAAGAACAGCGGGACCGTGGCACAGCAATGCGTTTTGGGCACCCACCACTCTCTTGTCATTTAATTTAGTTTAGAAATACAACATGGAACCAGGCCCCTCAGCCCACTGAGTCCACGGTGACCATCGATCAACCGTTCACACTAGTTCCGATATCCTACTTTCACTTCCACTCCCTACACAATAGGGGCAATTTACAGAGGTCAATTAACCTACAAACCGGCACGTCTTTGGGATGTGGGAGGAAACCGGAGTACCCTGAGAAAACCCTTGTGGCCACAGGGTGATAGAGTAAACTAAATACAGGTGGCACCAGAGGTCAGGATCGAACCCGGGTCTCTGGCGCTGTGAGGCAGTGGCTCCACCAGCTGTGTCACAGTGTAGCTCAGATTAGATCAACCAAAATGAAAGGGAACATTTGACAGTTACCAGGCCTTGCACGTTTATTGAATGATCCACATTTTACAGTCCATCTCCATATAATCATGTATACCCTGGGTATTGAATTAACTGTCAGCAAGTCATGGTGCAGCTCCACAGGATTTTGGTTCAGCTGCATTTAGAATATTGTGTGTAGTTCTGGTTCCCCCATCACAGTAAGGATGTGGAGGCTGAGGAGATGGGGCAGAGGTCTACCTGAATGCTGCCTGGATTAGAAGGTTTCCGTTTCAGTTGGATAGATTGGGATTGTTTTCTCTAGAACATCAGGAGTTGGGATACTTGATAGAAATATGTAAAATTATGAAAGGCATAGACAGGGTAGACAGTCAGAACCTTTATCCCAGGGTTTAAAGGTGATGTGCGGGGCACGTTTCTTAGACAGAGCGTGGTGGGGGACTGGAACGCATTGCCTATGATGGTGGTGGAGGTAGATACGATAGTGACGTTTTATATAGGTGGAGGCAGGTGGAAGTGCAGAGAATAGAGGGATATGGATCATGTACAGGCAGATGAGATCAGTTTAACTAGGCATCATGTTCCACGCAAACATTGTGGGCAACAGGGCCCGTTCCTGTGCTGTACTGTTCAATGTTTAACTCGATTGCATTTATACTTTTTGACTTTGGCTCCATGGAGACCAATTGGACTTGGCATCATGGTCGGCACAGACATGTGGGCTGAAGGGCCTGTTCCTGTGCTGCGCAGTTTTATGTTCAATGAGACACCGAGGCACAGCTTGAATTGACTCTAGGACTCTGCTTCCTATTAAGGATCTGTGTATAATTACGCCAAATGAGTGATGATTAATATAAATAACTGTGGCCTTCATTTCATGGTGTCCTATTGCTCCATACTCAGACACTTCCCTTCAGTTTAAACACACTTATACCTATCTCACTTCTGGTTTTAGTTCATGCATTTTGAAACCTTCCGATTGTTTCTAAATTTCACAGAGGGATTCTTGGTATTCAACTTCTAAGTTAGTGTATTATTACTCATTTCACATTCCTACCTGCCTGGTAAGTTCTCCATCTTTAGACTTTAGAGACGCATCATGGGAAACAGGCCCTTCGGCCTACTGAGTCCGTGCCGACTACCGATCACCCTGTGCACTAGCACTATCCTACGTACTAGGGACATTTTTACAATTTATACTTAAGCCAATGAATCTACAAACCTGTGCATCTTCGGAGTGTGGGAGGTAACCGGTGCACCTGGACAAAATCCATGCGGTCACTGGGAGAACATGCAAACTCCGTACAGACAGCACATTTAGTCAGGATCGAATCTGGGTCTCCAGCACTGTGAGGCAGCAACTCTACCGCTGCACCACTGGGCTGCTCTTACTGCCGCCCAATGGCTCAAAGTTTAGCTCTTTGTGCCAGGAGATTCTGGGGTTAAGTCGAACACTACACAAAAGGAACACTGTACACATAGGGTTCTTGTCCATGCCGACCAAGTTGCCATTCTGGGCTAGTTCAATTTGCCTGTATGGAACGAGCTGCTGGAGGAGGTAGTTGTGGCAGGTACTATCGCGACATTTAACAAAAATTGAGACATGTACATGGATAGGACAGGTTTAGAAGGATATGGGCAAATGCAGGGAAATGGGACTAGCCCGGAATAGGACTAGTGCAGATGGGATACGTTCGTCAGTGTGGGCAAGTTGGGCTGAATGACCTGTTTCCACGCTGCAAGACTCTATGCCTCCATGACTGTAAAACTTTTGGCTGACACCTCACTCTGTGGTATTGCCTCAGGGCTGGTCCGTTGAAGGTGCAGTCTTGTGCAACTACTTACCTGCCTGTTTGGTCAAGTATTTGCAATAGAATTCATGACATGATTGCGAAAAGAGCAGAGGAACTTTCAAATCTGTTTCTGTAGTTGCTACAGCCTGTTCCTCTTACAGATGCGGAAGAGAGCATGGGCTCGGTAACTAAACACTGAACCCAAGAGCTGCCCTCTCGTCATAGTGTCAGGGTGCGAGACAGCAATGAAACAGGCCCAAAATGCTCTAGAAACCCAGCGGGTCAGGCAGCATCTCTGGAGAAAATGGATAGGTGATGCTTTGGGTCAGGACCCATCTTCAGTTCCGACCCAAAACGTTGCCTATCCATTTACTCAAGAGATGCTGCCTGACCCGCTGACTTATTCCAGCATTTTGTGTCTATCTTTGGTATAAACCAACATCTACAGTTCCTTGTTATTACAGAAACAGGCCCTTTGACATAGCTTGATACAAAGGTCGCCACAGTATTGCAGCGGTAGAGTTGCTACCTTACAGCGCCAGAGACCCGGATTTGATCCAGACCACGTGTGCTGGCTTTATGGAGTTTGCCAATTCTCCCTAGGTGCTCCGGTTTCCTTCCACATTCCAAAGACGTTCAGGTTTGCAGGTTAATGGACTTTTGTAAATTGTCCCTAGTGTATAGGATAGAACTGGTGCACGGTTGATTTATTGTCGGCGTGGACTCCGTGGGCCGAAGGGCCTGTTTCCACGTGGCATCACTAAACTAAACTAAACTATACTTGTCCATGCCGACCAAGTTGCCATTCTGGGCTAGTTCAATTTGCCTGCATTTGGCCCATATCCCTTTAAATCTTCCTATCCATTTATCAAACAAGAGGACATGACTTCAGAATTAAGGAACAGAAGTTTAGGGGTAACATGAGGGGGAACTTCTTTACTCAGAGAGTGGTAGCGGTGTGGAATGAGCCTCCAGTGGAAGTGGTGGCGGCAGGTTCGTTGGTATCATTTAAAAATAAATTGGATAGGCATATGGATGAGAAGGGAATGGAGGGTTATGGTATGAGTGCAGGCAGGTGGGACTAAGGGAAAAAAGTTGTTCGGCACGGACTTGTAGGGCCGAGATGGCCTGTTTCCGTGCTGTAATTGTTATATGGTTATATATGGTTATCTGTCTAAATGTTTTCTGAATGTTGCAATTGTATCCATTGCTGCAGCCTCTTCTGGCGAAATCGGACTTTACTCTCTGAGTAACAAATGTTGCTCTCTGAGGTCCTTCTTAAGGCTATGCCCTCTAATATTAGAATCCTAGTTTGAAATCCAGTTTACAAAGTAACCTTGGTCTACCATCACAATAGGTCCACGGCTGATGCCATCTCCCTGGCCCTACACTCGTCCCTGGAACACCTGGATAAGAGAGACACCTACGTCAATCTTCTAGGACCGCGGGCTATCTTTAATCAATTTTATCTTTCACTTAACATTATTCCCTTTAACTTTCATCTGTACACGGTGGACAGCTTGATTGTAACCATGTATAGTTCTGATGACTGGATAGCACGAAAAAAGCTTTTCACTGTACCTCGATACATGTAACATTAATAAACAAAACAAAACTAAACTGAATTTAGACTCCTACTGATTGCTGACAATCCCCATGCCACTGTGGGCAGGGGTGTTTGCCCTGAACGTTTGTCCAAAATGCACCCCAAATCTTCCGGTCATGTTCAAATTGTTGTCTTGGGAGCGTTTTGTTCACAATTATGCTGCCATGATCTGTACAATAGTTATATATCTCATCTGTGTTTTGTTGCCTTCCCAAGGCCATCTTAAAGGGTGCTGCTTTGTGTAGGAAGGAACTGCTAATGCTGGCATATACTGAACTCAACAGGACAGGCAACAACTCCAGAGAAATGGATTAGGTGACGTTTTGGGTTGAGACCCTTCTTCAGGTCTGAAGAAGTGTCTCGACCCAAAACTTTATCTATTCATTAGAACATAACAGAATTAATCTTTAATTCCTCATTTGTTCGAATCGGGCCATGTATTTTCTAGCAGACATGATGCCCCGCCCTTTCCCACTTGTACTTACATTTAGTTTAGTTTAGTTTATTGTCACATGTACCAAGGTACAGTGAAAAGCTTTTCTGTTGCATGCTAACTGCTATGCATGATTACAATCAAGCTGCCCATGATGTATATGATACGAAACCCTGCTGTTGGATTGTAATGAGTGATTGCAGATCTACTTCTGGGACCAGCACACAGGGATTTGCCTGGCTTGAATGCCATCTTTGAATATTTTTAAGAGGCTGTTCAGAGATACAACGTGGAAACAGGCTTTTTGGCCCATCGAGTCCGCATCGACCAACCATCATCCCGTACATTGGCACTATCCTACATACTAGGGGAAATTTACATTTTACAGAAGCAAATTAACCTACAAAGCTGTAAATCTTTGGAAAGTGGGGGTGAACCGGATCACCCGAAGAAAACCCACGTGGTCACAGGGAGAACGTACAAACTCCTACAGACAGCACCCGTAGACAAGATCCAACCCGGGTCTCTGTTGCTGCGAGACAACTCCACCACTGCGCCACTGTGCCTGGCAACATCCTCGTAAATCTTCTCTGCATTCTTTCCAGCTTAATAACATCTTTCCCATCGCAGTTGCTAGTCCTAAGTGTACAATTCTCAACAAGTATTGCCTCATTCAATACTGCACTATATCACATGTACCGAGACCAATTGTATCATTGACATGGTGTCTGGGCAAAGAAACACGTTTAGTTTAGTTTCGTTTCACGTGTATCGAGGTACAGCGAGAACCTTTTGTTGTGTGCTATCCAGTCAGCGGAAAGACTATACATGATTACAATAGGGCTCTTAAAGATAGCGGAGTCAGGGAATATGGCAAGAAGGCAGGAACGGGGTACTGATTGTGGATGATCAGCCATGATCACATTGAATGGCAGTGCTGGCTCGAAGGGCCGAATGGCCTACTCCTGCATCTATTGTCTATTGTCTATTGTGCCATTCATAGTGTACAGATACAGGTTAAGGGGCTGTCGGAGTAGAGAATTAAAAGAGTGGAGTAATTGTAATGCATGCTTATAGATCCACTTCAGTGACTAACACACACAGAGTCGCCTGGCAGAGGTGCCATCTTGGGTCATCGTGTTCTTGCACTTCTTGGAAGATTTAATGAATAACAAGAGGTGGTCTGGAAACTAAGTTGTACCTACCACAGCAAGTCACTGAGCCTGGAGAGTGAACAGCATGAAATCAGTGACTGGCCCATTAACGGTGCCTCACTCGGGAACCGTGAAGGACTGCGGCAGTAAGTTGTCTGCCCTGCCAATTACTACTGAAATCTTTTTCTTCCCAGGCACGCAGCTGCTTTCTTTGACACGTGCTGATGAGAAACAATGCAACCTGCTTCAAATGAACGATTCAAACTACCCATAACCAACATCATTTAATCAATTTGATCAAAAATTCCTGCCACATTTTCCAAGAAGACAGTTGGTACCTGGTGCGCTTTAGTTTGGTTTAGTTTAGAGATATAGCGTGGGAACAGGCACTTCAGCTCACCGAGTCCATACCGACCAGCGATCAACCATCCTACACACTAGGGACAATTTACAATTTTACCGAAGCCAACTAACCTACAAACCTGTACGATTAGTTTAGTTTAGTTTAGTTTAGTTTGTTACTACATGCACCAAGGTACAGTGAAAAGTTTGCTGCTATCCAGTCAGCGGAAAGACTGTACATGATTACAATCAAGCCAACCACAGCGTACTGATACAGGATAAAGTATATGACGTTTAGTGCAAGATAAAGTCCAGTAAAGTTCGATTAAGGATAGTCTGATGGTCTCCAATGAAGTAGATGGTAGATCAGGACCTCTCTCTAGTTGGTGATAGGATGATTCAGTTGGGATGAAACTGTCCTGAATCTGGAGGTGTGCATTTTAACACTTCTATACCTCTTGCCTGATGGGAGAGGGGAGAAGAGGGAGTGATCGCGATGAGACTGATCCTTGATTATGCTGGTGGCCTTCCCAAGGCAGCATGGTGTAGATGGAATCAATGGAAAGGAGGTTGACTGACTATCGATCAACCGTTCACATTAGTTTGATGTGGAAACAAGGAATTGCAGATACAGGTTTACACTAAAGGACACAAAGTGCTGGAGTAACTCAATGGGTCAGGCAGCATCCCTGGAGAACATGGATAGGTGCCGTTTTCGGGTCTGGACCCTTCTTCAGACTGGGTGCCAGCGGTGTGGGGGGGGGGAGGGGGGGAGCGTGAAAGGAAGCTGGAAGAGACGAGGAATGTCACATCCATCCATGTTCTCCAGGGATGCTGCCTGACCCGCTGTCACTGCAGTACTTTGCATCCTTTCACACTAGGTCTATGTTATCCCACTTTCTCTTCGACTCCCGACACATTAAGTACATTTGCAGTCCAATGTGGGAAGAAATCCACATGGTCACAGGGAGAACGTGTAAACTCCACACAGACAGCACCTGAGCTCAGGCTCAAAAACAGTTCTCTGGTGCTATGAGTCAGCAGCTCTACCAGCTGCGTCATTGTGCTGCCACAGTTATTTGCACCATCTCTACACCCCATCTTCTGTCTCTTTGACTGCTCATTTTTCCTCGCACGATCTTCCCTTCTGTTAATTAATGGACCCAGCTACTGGCACAGCAAAGCAGCAGTTAGTACTGCTGTCTCATAACTCCTATGCTCCAGGTTCGATCTTGACTACGGGCTGCTGTCTGTTTGGAGTTTGTATATCCTCCCTGTGACCGTGTGAGTTTTCCCCGGGTGCTCCGGTTTCCTCCCACATCCCAAAGACATGCGGGTTTGTAGGTTAATTGGCTTTGGTAAAAATTGTAAATTGTCCCGAGTGTGTAGGATAGTGCTAGTGTACAGGGTGATCGTTGGCTAGTACGGATTCGTTGGGCTGAAGGTCCTGTTTTGCACTGAATCTCTAAACCAAATTTAAACTAAACTGACCCTTTGGTGATGTCTATCTGTGTCTACAAACAGTTCCCCCTGGGTGCTCCGGTTTTCTCCCATCTCCCAAAGCTGCTCCACTCAGCTAATTAGCTGCTGTAAATGGTTCATTGGTCTAGATAATTGGCAAACAGAATTAAATGGAAGTCTGTGGGTTTAGAATGTAGAACAGTACAACACATAAACCACTGAATCATCAGATACACCCATAACCCCGACACCCTTACTAAACAATAATCTGTCAATCTCCATCTTAACAATATCCATTGACGGCTTCTACAGCCATCTGCGGCAATGAATCCACAGATTCACCACCCTATGACTAAAGAAATTTCTCCTCATCTCCTTTCTAAAGGCACATCCTTTAATCTGAGGCTATGGCCTCTGGTCCGAGACTCTCCCCATTAGATCCTCTCCACATCCATTCTATCCAGGAAGTGAGGTTGGTAGATCGAACTTGCTTTCTTCTCATTTCAGTGAGTGTGTAGCAATAAAACCATCACAAACAAAGGTGAGAGGGGCAAAGTTTAAAGGAGAAGTGCGGGGCAAATTTTTTACACAGTGGGGGCCTGGAAAGCACTGCCAGGGGTGGTGGTGGAGGCAAATATGATGGTGCTGTGTAAGAGGCTTTTAGGTAGGTACATGAAAATGCACGGAATAGACAAATATGGTTCATGTGCAGGCAGGTGAGACCAGGCATCATGTTCGGCACAGACACTGTGGGCTGAAGGGCCCATTCTTGTGCTGTACTGTTTTACGTTGCGGCTGGGTTGAATTTTTATTTTAACAAGGGGGGGGCCTTTATTTAAGTGGATTTTACCATTTGACCATGTCTCACCTGAAACAAGCCTCAGGAATCCAACATTAGTGAAAGGTTTGAGGCAGAGTTGAAGCAATCAATTATTTTAGCTTGTGTTACCCCCCTCCCCCTTCTTGTTACAAGATGGCTAGTTCCTCTTTCAACTTCACCGCACCATCTTTTAAGGGGAAATAACACAACAAGGGGACTTTCTCCTTTTTTAGTTTAAACTGAACTCTGGTGAGGTCCGGGGAACACCAATATCTCGCACATTGACTCCACAGTGGCCAAGAAAGATTGTGGAAGCTCTTTTGGTCTAAAATAAAAGTAACCAAAAATCAACAACGCCTTCTCCCAAACCCACCTTTGCTAACCAAAATTCTAATCTTTTGGTGGTCATTGGGAAATGAAGGTAAGATGGTGGAATGAACTTGCTTCTCATTCCGGAGAGTGGCAGCAATCACAAAGCATCAGGCCCAAAGGCACAAATGTTTGACTGACCGTTGCCATTATAAAGGCAGTCATTCAACTATTAAAGTTGACTTCAAAAGTGACACACGCCATTATCAGTGCGTTAGCAGTCAAGGCATCTCTCCCCCCCGATTGTATCATGCTGAACGATTAGTTCAGGCAAAAGTAACAAAGACGTGAAACAAAAGTAAAAACAAAGTTGGCTTCAGACATTGAGCACTAACCTTCTGCTTTCTCGTTTCTCAGCCGTCGCCAACCGCCTCCGTCAGATCAACCAGGGGCTCTGGAGGATTTCAACCCGGAGACTGTGCTATCTTCTCTGGTCTAATGGCTTCTGTGCAAGTGCAGGGATGTGAGTGATCTGATTGGGAGGGGAAGCAGAAGGTGTCTCGAGTCAAAGTCTTCCTCAAGTAGTTTTGGGTCGACAAATGCCAAATCAACCATTCAGAAGGACCCCCCACCCCCTCCCTTACTGGTTACCATGACAACCGACCAATTTTCAACATGTTATTTTATTTAACACCCTGGCTTTAGCTCCGTGGGGCGTTGTAAAAGTGTTCATTGGTGGCTATAATGCACGATGACTTCCGGAAAACTTATGAACCCAAGGGATTGACATGCGGACAATCTAAATTCCCCACTTTTCATTTCTTTAAACATTGACTTCAACATGCCACGCCAAGTCGACCAATCAGGAATCAAATTAAATGCGACATTCTTTCTAATCTGCTCGCTGCATCTGCGTTTGCAAGAGAAGAACAAAACTGATACTTCTTCCTGGAATATGGGTCGTGGTTTCTCACCACAGCCTCTAAAGCTGCTTCCTTCTTCATGACATGGTGTGTCACTGAGTGATAAGGCTCTGCAGAAAGAAAAAGCAGGCCACGGCCCTTATCACTTCACCCCATCACTTCAAGCACAAAGAGCAGCCAGTGTATGCAGGGCAATTAACGCAGATAAGAGTACTGATTTCTATCACACATTTTGCACATACACTCCCGTGCACGTACATGCTTGCACACACACATACACACACACTAACTTACACACACACATACATACACACACTAACTTACACGCACACACATACACACATACTAACTTACACGTACACATACACACACACTAACTTACACGCACATACACACTAACTTACACGCACACATACACACACACACACACACACTAACACACACACACATACTAACTTACACGCACACACACATACTAACTTACACGTACACATAAACACACACATATACACTAACTTACATGCACACATACCCACACACACACTAACTTACATGCACACACACACACACACACACACACACACACACACACACACACACACACACACACTAACTTACACGCACACACACATACACACACACTAACTTACACGCACACACACACACACACACACACACACACACTAACTTACACGCACACACACATACACATACACTAACTTACATGCACACACACACACACACACACACACACACACACACACACACTAACTTACACGCGCACACACACATACACACACACTAACTTACACGCACATACACGCACTCTTCCACGCACACACACATACACACATACTAACTTACACGTACACATACACACACACTAACTTACACATACACACTCACTAACTTACACACACATACACACTAACTTACACGCACACACACACACACACACTAACGTACACGCACACACACACACATACACACTAACTTACACGCACATACACACATACTAACTTACACACACACATACACACACACTCTTACAAACACATACACACTAACTTACACGCACACATACACACACAATCACATTAATTTACACGCACACAAACACACTAACTTACACACACACATACATAAATCCATACATACGCACACATACATACTCAGACATACAGTCAAGCACAAATGTGCACACTTATACATACAAGCACACTCACACTCACACACACACACATACAAACACATTCTTGTACATAAAAGCAGACTCTGTGGGATAGAACTGCAGATGCTAGTTTACACTGAAGATAGACACAAAATGCCAGAGCAACTCAGCAGGTCAGGCAGCATCTGTAAATGGATATTCTGTATAGAATACACATTCTGTAAATGGGCTGGATGGTTTGGAGTTTGTAAAATGTGTGCAGGATAGTTTTTTGCAGCAATACATAGAGGTACCTACTAGAGAAGGGGCGGTGCTGGATCTCCTGTTAGGAAATGAGACAGGTCAGGTGGCAGAGGTATGTGTTGGGGAACAGTTCGGGTCCAGTGATCACAATACCATTAGTTTCAATATAATTATGGAGAGGGTCAGAACTGGACCTAGGGTTGAGATTTTTGATTGGAGAAAGGCTAACTTTGAGGAGATGTGAAAGGATTTAAAAGGAGTGAATTGGGACATTTTGTTTTATGAGAAAGATGTGGAAGAGAAATGGAGGACATTTAAAGGTGAAATTTTAAGTACAGAATCTTTATGTCCCTGTTCAGTTGAAAGGAAATAGTAAAAATTGGAAAGAGCCATGGTTTTCAAGGGAATTTGGACACTTGGTTTGGAAAAAGAGAGAGATCTACAATAATTATAGGCAGCATGGAGTAAATAAGGTGCTTGAGGAGTATAAAGAATGTAAAAAGAATCTTAAGAAAGAAATTAGAAAAGCTAAAAGAAGATATGAGGTTGCTTTGGCAAGTAAGGTGAAAGTAAATCCAAAGGGTTTCTACAGCTATATTAATAGCAAAAGGATAACGAGGGTTAAAATTGGTCCATTAGAGAGTCAGAGTGGACAGCTATCTGCAGAGCCAAAAGAAATGGGGGAGATATTGAACAATTTCTTTTCTTCGGTATTCACCAAGGAGAAGGATATTGAATTATGTGAGGTAAGGGAAACAAGTAGAGTAGCTATGGAAACTATGAGATTCAAAGAAGGGGAAGTACTGACACTTATGAAAAATATAAAAGTGGATAAGGCTCCAGGTCCGGACAGGATATTCCCTAGGACATTGAGGGAAGTTAGTGTAGAAATAGCAGGGGCTATGACAGAAATATTTCAAATGTCATTAGAAACGGGAATAGTACCGGAGGATTGGCGTACTGCGCATGTTGTTCCATTGTTTAAAAAGGGTTCTAAGAGTAAACCTAGCAATTATAGACCTGTTAGTTTGACGTCAGTGGTGGGCAAATTAATGGAAAGGATACTTAGAGATAATATATATAAGCATCTGGATAAACAGGGTCTGATTAGGAACAGTCAACTTGGATTTGTGCCTGGAAGGTCATGTTTGACTAATCTTCTTGAATTTTTTGAAGAGGTTACTCGGGAAATTGATGAGGGTAAAGCAGTGGATGTTGTATATATGGACTTCAGTAAGGTCTTTGACAAGGTTCCTCATGGAAGGTTGGTTAAGAAGGTTCAATTGTTGGGTATTAATGGTGGAGTAGCAAGATGGATTCAACAGTGGCTGAATGGGAGATGCCAGAGAGTAATGGTGGATGGCTGTTTGTCAGGTTGGAGGCCAGTGACTAGTGGGGTGCCACAGGGGTCTGTGTTGGGTCCACTGTTGTTTGTCATGTACATCAATGATCTGGATGATGGTGTGGGAAATTGGATGAGTAAGTATGCAGATGATACTAAGATAGGTGGTGTTGTGGATAATGAAATAGATATTCAAAGTCTACAGAGAGATTTATGCCAGTTGGAAGAGTGGGCTGAAAGATGGCAGGTGGAGTTTAATGCTGATAAGTGTGAGGTGCTACATCTTGGCAGGACAAATCAAAATAGGACGTGCATGGTAAATGGTATGGAATTGAGGAATGCAGTTGAACAGAGGGATCTAGGAATAACTGTGCACAGTTCCCTGAAGGTGGAATCTCATGTAGATAGGGTGGTAAAGAAAGCTTTTGGTGTGCTGGCCTTTATAAATCAGAGCATTGAGTATAGAAGTTGGGATGTAATGTTAAAATTGTACAAGGCATTGGTGAGGCCAATTCTGGAGTATGGTGTACAATTTTGGTCGCCTAATTATAGGAAGGATGTCAACAAAATAGAGCGAGTACAGAGGAGATTTACTAGAATGTTGCCTGGGTTTCAGCAACTAAGTTGCAGAGAAAGGTTGAACAAGTTAGGTCTTTATTCTTTGGAGCGCAGAAGGTTAAGGGGGGACTTGATAGAGGTCTTTAAAATGATGAGAGGGATAGACAGAGTTGATGTGGATAAGCTTTTCCCACTGAGAGTAGGGAAGATTCAAACAAGAGGACATGACTTGAGAATTAAGGGACAGAAGTTTAGGGGTAACATGAGGGGGAACTTCTTTACTCAGAGAGTGGTAGCTGTGTGGAATGAACTTCCAGTGGAGGTGGTGGAGGCAGGTTCGATTTTATCATTTAAAAATAAATTGGATAGTTATATGGACGGGAAAGGAATGGAGGGTTATGGTCTGAGTGCAGGTAGATGGGACTAGGGGAGAATAAGTGTTCGGCACGGACTAGAAGGGTCGAGATGGCCTGTTTCCGTGCTGTAATTGTTATATGGTTATATGGTTATATGGTTATATCTTCAGAGCAAAGGAATAGGTGTCATTTCGGGCAAAGATCCTTCTTCACTCAGGGGAGAGGTAAACCAAAATGTTTGGTGCCAGCTCTGATTTGTTCTGAACCTCTTCATACCTCTAGTTTCCCTCTCCCCTGAATCTCAGTCTGAAAAAGGGTCTCAACCCAAAACATCAATTATTCATTCCCCCATAAAAGCACAGTTGCGGAGTAAGTCTGGGGGTCAGGTAGCATCTGTAGTGAACACGGATAGCAACATTTTGGGCCGAGACCCTCCTTCAGACTTGCTACCATACTTTACATACTTGTTTAGTTTAGTTTAGTTTAGAGATACAGCATGGAAACAGGCCCTTCAGCCCATTGAGTTCACGCCAACCATCGATCACCCATTCACACTAGTTCTATGTGATCCCATATTCACATCCACTCCCTACATATCGGGCAATTTACAGAGGGTCAATTAATCTACAAACCCGCACATTTTTGGGATGTGAGAGGAAACTGGAGCACCTGGAATAAACCCCGTGGATACAGGGAGAAAGTACCAACTCCACACAGACAGCACCCAAGGTCAGGATTGGTGCTGTGAGGCAGCAGCTCTAGCAGCTGTGCCACCTTTGTTTGTGGACACACACTCATATACATGCACATGCAGCCACTTGCACCTGTATGCTCATGCATGTTCACACATGCATTTCCTCATTGATACTTGCACGTGCGCACACACACACGTGCAACACACATGCACGCAAATGCAACACACACAGGCATACCCATGCACACACATACACAGACATACACACACATACACACACACACATGCATACACACACCACCGTTTAGTTTAGTTTAGTTTAGAGATTCAGTGTGGATACAGGCCCTTCAGCACACTGTGTCCATGTCACCCGTGCACCAGTTCTACACTCTGCACCATAGGGACAATTTACAAAGCCAATTAACCTACAAACCTGCACATCCTTGGTATGTGAAAGGAAACCGGAGCACCTGGATAAAACCCACGTGCTCACAGGGAGAACGTGCAAACTCCATACAGACAGCGCCCGTGGTCATGATTGAACCCGGGTCTCTGGCTTTGTGACCCCACAACTCTATCGCTGCGCCACCGTTCCACCCTCAACAGCATGGAATTTAAATTCACTTCATTAAACAATCTAGAAAGGAAAAATTAAAAGCTCATATCACTGATGGTCACCATGAATCTAATGGATTGTTGCAATATTCACCTGGTCCTTATCTCAATGAGACCCCATGACAACCAATGTGCGGAACATTCAACTGTCCTTAGACTGTAATAAGCCACTCAGTTGAAGCATGCCACCACATTAAAACACATGAAGTTAGAAATTCATCCTTGCAACATTGTAAAAACAAGAACTGCAAAGTGGAAACATACCAGCAACAAGGTTTACACAATGCTACCAACTGCCAACATCTTATGCTTGTTTGTGCGGGATTTCTTATCTACTGTTTTTTTTTCTAGTATAAAGTCTCTAAATTGATGCCCAAAGTTCAAAATTAACCATATTGATCATCAGTCTGAAGAAGGGTCTCGACCCGAAATGTCACCCATTCCTTCTCTCCAGAGATGCTGTCTGTCCCGCTGAGCTACTCCAGCATTTAGGCTCTACTGTCCCGACCCAAAACGTCAGCGATCCATGTTCTCCAGAGATGCTGCCTGTCCTGCTGAGTTACTCCTGCACTTTGTGTCTTTTTATTGATCTGAATAATGAGAGACATTGTTTACTCATGAGGAATCCAGTCTTTACTAACACTGGAGGCTCAAGTGGAATCTTGTGTCAAGAGTAATTTCTATCAATAACAGGCTGACGCTTGCCCTACATGTTCAGTGCCATAAGGTGTGGAAACAGGCCCTTCGGCCCAACTTGCCCACACCGACCAACATGCGCCATCTACAATAGTCCCACCTGCCGGAGTTTGGCCCATATCCCTCCAAATCTGTTCTATCGATGTAACTGTCTAAATGACTTTTAAATATTGTTATAGTACCTGCCTCAACTACTTCCTCTGGCAGCTCATTCCATACACCCACCGACCTCTGTGTGTAAAGGTTGCCCGTCAGATTCCTATTATATCTTTCCCCTCTCATCGTAAATCCATGTCCTCAGGTTCCTGATTCCCCATCTCTGCATTCATCCATTCTATTCCGCTCATGATTGTTATATTCCCCTCACGATTTTTCACATGTCAGTATTGAACTCAGGTACCTGGCGTGGTAAAGCAGCAGCCCTGCCACTGTCACAAGTCTATGTTATTCCACTCTCTACACATGAGGGACAATTCACAGAGGGCCAATTAACCTACAACCCACACATCTTTGGGATGTGGGAAGAAACAAGAGCACCTGGAGGTAAATAACAGCAGTTACAGGGAGAACGTGCAAACTCCACACAGACCACATTGGCTTTCATAAGTCAGAGTATTGAGTATAGACATTGGGAGGTCATGTTGCAGTTAGATTTTGGTGAAGCCGCATTTAGAGAATTGTGTTCAGTGCTGGGCACCGTGTTACAGGAAAGATGTTGTCAAATTGGAAAGAGTGCAGAGAAGTTTTACAAGAATGTTGCCAGGACTCGAGGGTCTGAGCTATAGGGAGAGGTTGAGCAGGCTGGGATTTTATTCCCTGGAACACAGGAGGGTGAGGGGTGATCTTACAGAGGTGTATAAAATTGTGAGAGAAATAGATTGGGTAGATGCACAATCTCTTGCCAAGAGTTGGGGAATCGAGAACCAGAGGACATATGTTTAAGGGAATGGGGAAACATATTATAGGAATTTTTTCACGCAAACGGTGATGGGTGCATGGAACGAGCTGCCGGAGGTAGTTGAGGCAGGTACATTGAAACATTTAAGAAACATTTAGACAGGTGCATGGATAGCACAGGTTTAGAGGGATATTGGCCAAACGCAGGCAGATGGGATTAGTGTAGATGAGAAATGTTGGTTGGTGTGGGCAAGTTGGGCCGTGGGGCCTGTTTCCACGCTGTATGACTCTCTGACTATGACAGCACCAATATCGATGACTCTGAACAGATCCCATTGCTCTAAGGGCAATTGGGGAAGTACAATAATGCCAGTGATGGCCAGTGTTGGTGGTTGCTTAATGTTTACTTACATTCACCGTCTCCTGACAAATGAAGCTGGTTTTATGTCAAGGCAGCTGGTCAACAGTCACAAAGTGGGAAGCAATGTTTGTCGAACAGAAGCGTCAGGCAATGAACAAGGAAGACTTTAACCACCTTCCCTTGATGTTTACAACAGTACCGTCATCGTCAGTACCTCCTCAATGTCACCATTGATCCAAAACAAATTAGTTCTGCCCAATAAATACTGTGGCTGCAGAAGTCGTCAGATGTTGGCTATCCTATTGCCTCTGATTCACTCCCTAACTTCATTCGCTGTACAAACTACTTATGATGTACGAGAAACCTGTGTTTTAGCAATGCTCTCTCTTTGCTTTGTAGTTTAGTTTAGTTTAGTTTAGAAATACAGCGCGGAAACAGGCCCTTCGGCCCACTGTGCCCGCGCCGACCTGAGATCCCGGAAACATACTTAACGCTATCCTATACACTAGGGATAATTTAGCTGTTTTTTACTGAAGTCAATTAACCTACAAATCTGTACGTCTTTGGAGTGTGGGAGGAAACCGTAGCACACAGAGCAGTAGATTTGCTGTTTTACAGCACCAGAGACCCGGGTCCGATCATGCCTACTGGTGCTACATGTATGGTAGGTACTATCACAACATTTAAGAAACATTTAGATAAATACATGAACAGGGCAGGTTTAGAGGGATATGGGCCACTGGACCTGTTTTCATATTGTATGACTCTATGGCTCTATCTAATAGTAAATTGCGTCAGACAAATTGGCCAAAACACAAAGTGCTGGAGTAACTCAGCGGATCAGGCACCATACTGTATGTGGACAGAATGGACAGGCGACATTTCGAGTTGGGACCCTTTGTCAGACTGATTGTAGTGGGGGGAGAAAGCTGGAAAAGAGAGGTGGGAGCTGGACAAAGCCTGGCAAGTGATAGGTGGAGACACAAGGAACTGCAGTTAGAAACATAGAAAATAGGTGCAGGAGGAGGCCATTCGGCACTTCGAGCCAGCACCGCCATTCATTGCGATCATGGCTGATCGTCCCCAATCAATAACCCGTGCCTGCCTTCTCCCCATATCACTTGATTCCACAAGCCCCGAGAGCTCTATCTAACTCGTTGGAATCTTGAGTAAAATGCAAAGTGCTGGAGTAACTTGGTGGGTCAGGAAGCATTTATGGAGGACATAAATAGATGATGTATGTTTCTGCAGACTCAAGTGACAGGTGGATACAGGTTATGGGGATGATTGACAGATGGGTGGGGAAGGTGACAAAGGCTATAGATAGAAAGGTGACAAAAGGGTGCCAGAGAAGGAAAGCAGAGGTTGAAATTTGGAGCAAATGGGAGGGATATAACTGGAGGGGAACGGGGATGGGGGAGGGCAGGAAAGGGGGTCGAGAAAAATAATATGAGGGACCCTTGGACGAGAGATAAGTGTACGAAGGCTCGTTGCCCCTCCATTTCCTTCCTACTTCCAAACAGAACTGCACTTCAGACTTCACAGATACAGCATGGAAACAGGCCCTTTGGCCCACCGAGTCCACGCCAAACAGCGATCACCCCGCACACTAGCACTATCCTACACGCTAGGGATAATTTACCTACAAATCTGCAGGTCTTTGGAGTGTGGGAGGAAACCGAAGCTCACGGAGAAAATGGGTCACAGGGAGAAAGTACAAACTCCGTACAGATAGCACCCGTAGTCAGGATCGACCTCGGGTCTTTAGCGCTGTGAGGCAGCAACTCTCCCGCTGAGCCACTGCACTGCTCAAAGGGTACATTGGAGGATGCGAGATTAGCCCTTCACACAACAGGTGGAAAAGGTCACTTTAAAATAGAACCATTGGTCTCAAAAATGTTATCAGACACATTTTATAACTGCTCTTGTACATGCTGTACTTTAGCTTGTTATTCTTAGGCTTGCTCTGTTGCTACCGGATTGAAACTGAACCTAAGTTACAAGAAAAGACCGATTTGAAAGAGTCACTTTTTGCCTAGTTCACACTTCATTTCATTTTTTATAGTTCAGATACAGCATGGGAATAGGCCCTTCAGCCCATTGAATCCGCACCGACACTAGTTCTATGTTATCCCACTTTCACACTGGGGCAGTTTACGGAAACCAATTAACCAACAAACCCAAATGTGTTTGTGATGTGGGAGGAAATTACAGTTACAGCTTTCAGGTTCCTATACCTTCTTCCCGATGGCAGGAGTGAAATGAGAGTGTGGGTCTCTGATGAAGATGGCTGCCTTTTTGAGGCAGTGATTCCTGTAGATCCTTGAGATGGTTCAATCCTGACCTTGGGTGCTGGCTGCTAGGAGTTTGCACGTTCTCCGTGTGACCACATGGATCCCCTCTCATATTCAAAAGTCATACCAGTTAGTACGGAACTGCGGGAGTTGGAATCTTGAGCAAAACGCAATATGGTGGAGGAACTGAATGGGTCTGGCAGCTTCTGTGGAGGGAAATAATCTGAAGATGAGTCCCATCCCAATATGTTGCCGCCACAGACGATGCCCGACCCATTGAGTTCCTCCGGCACTTTGTGTTTTACTCATATAGATTAGTATGTTTATTTGTCAATGTAAATTGTCCCTCAAATGTAAGTGATAGGTAGAATCTATCGATGGGAACGTGGGGAGAATAAAAAAGGATATATGCATGATTGGGGTGTACAGGTAATCGGAAGGCCTATTTCTGTGTAACATGACTTTCAGGGACTTTAAAATTAAAGTTGGGTCATATTATTATTTTACAAAGGTGCAAAGGACAACTAGAACACTGTTCAAAGGAAATGTCAATCCAAAAGAAAAGTATACATATAAGTAAAATGTTATTTAATTTCGTTTAGGTTTGAGAACAGAAAGGAAACAGGCCCTTCGGCCCACTGAGTGCATATGGATCAGTGATCCCTACACGCTAGCACTATTCTACACATACTAGGAACATTTACATTTTTACCAAGCCAATTAGCTACAAACCTGTATGATTTTGGAGTGTGGAAGGAAACCGGAGCACCCAGAGAAAACCCACATGGTCACAGGGAGAACGTACAAACTCCGTACAGGCAGTATCCGTAGTTAGGATCGAACCCGGGTCTCTGGCACAGTAAGGCAGCAACTCTACCGCTGCGCCACCGTGCTGCCCCGCATTCATCTTAACTAAGAAAATCTCGAGCCAATGCAACGGCTTGGGTCACATTAGGTCTGGGTGAAAAGAGGATGAAAAGGAAATTGCATCTGGAGGAAATATGGTGAAATGCTGGGTGCCTGGAACACACAGCTTGGAGTGGTGGTAGGAGTAGTCGTTCAAGAAGTATTTAGACAGGCAGATGCACAGGCAGAGTATGGAGGGATATGGAGGGTGGTGGAAATAGTTTAAAATAACATTGTAATCAGCACAGACATGGTTATAGAGTCATAGTCTTACAGCATTGAAACAGACCCTTCAGCCTAACCTGCCCATGCAGACCAAGATACCCCATCTGCACTAGTCCCATCTGCCTGCATTTGGCCCATATCCTTATAAACCTTTCCTATCCATGTGCCTGTCCAAATGTCTTTTAAATGTTGTGATAGTACCTGCCTCAACTGCCTCCTCCAGCAGCTCGTTCCATGTACCCACCATGATATGCGTGAAAAAGTTGCCCCTCGGCTTCCTATTAAATCTTTCCCCCCTCACCTTAAACCTATGTCCTCTGGTTCGTGTTTCTCCTACTCTGGGTAAAAGACTGCGCATTCACCCTGCCTATTCCCCTCATCATACATGATGCAATATACATATATCACAAGACATTATACATTCCCCTCATTAAACACCTCAATAAGATCACGCCTGAGCCTCTTGCACGCCAAGGAATAAAGTCCTAGCCTGCTCAACCTCTCCCTATAGCTCAGGTCCTGGCAACATCCTTAAAATCTTCTCCTCACCCTTGACAACATCTATCCTATAACAACTTGACAACATCTATCCTGTAACAGTGTGACCAAAACTGAACACAATACTCCATTTGTGGCCTCACCAACACCTTGTTGATGGTGGGCCGAATAGCCTGTGCTGCTCTGTAATGTGTTCTATGTTCGATGATCACGCTGACAGTGCCATAGCATTATAGAGCGCAAAAACTGGCCCTTCGGCCCACCGTGTTATGCCGACCATTTTGTACATCTGCTGTAATCCCATTTGCCTGCATTAAACCCAGAATCTACCATGCAAAGCTGATGCAGACTCCTGCTTGACCTTGCCTGCCCCTTTAAAGACCACTAGGAGGAAGTGGTTTAAATAAACCCATTATGAGGTCGATTACAGGGCATTTGTTGCAGGAAATCTTCTTCCATCTCCTGCTATTTACACATAAAGTTTGAAGCATAACAGCAGGAAGTAAGATACATGTATATATGTGTTTGTGCCTAAATAATACATGGGTGGAATTGTCTATTGGCCTATCCAACACATTCATTTGGTTAACAACAAAGATTCACTCAATTCAATTTTCTGAGCACCCTTGAAACAAACAAATTAATCTGCAGGGAATTATAACATATTGTGAAAAGGAGCTTCAATTAGGCAGGTTTGGAAGCACTGATTATATGTCCTTAGTTGTTTAAATCAGACAGAATTTGTTCAGAAAATTGCACCTGCAACTAAAGAAAAGTATAGGATTATTTTTTTAATATTTCCTCATGACGGATAATTCAGTCCATCTAGTCAATGCTGGCTCACAGTGCAATCAGATTGCCCAGTAGTTTTCACTAAGGGTCCATGTTCTCCACAGATACTGTCTGATCTGTTAGTTAGATAGTTAGTTAGTTTTATAGTCAGTTAGTTAGTTAGTTAGTAGGTTATTTAATTAGTTAGTTAGTAAGTTAGTTAGTTGGTTGGTTAGTTAGTTAGTTAGTTAGTTAGTTAGTTAGTTAGTTAGTTAGTTAGTTAGTTAGATAGATAGTTAGTTAGTTGGTTGTTTGGTTGGTTGGCTAGTTAGTTAGTTAGTTAGTTAGTTAGTTAGTTAGTTAGTTAGTTAGTTAGTTAGTTAGTTAGTTAGTTAGTTAGTTAGTTAGTTAGTTAGTTAGTTAGTTAGTTAGTTAGTTAGTTTTTCGTTTATGTTTAATTTATTGTAATGTTTACTGAAGCACAGGAAAAGCTTTGTTTGGCACCACCGTGCCACCAGTGCATGGATATACTGCTCCTAGTGCATGGATGAGTGGAATATCAAATGTGGGAATGGTAGGTAACAGGGAAGACTGTAGAAACAAGGAACTGAAGATGATGGTTTACAAAAAAAAGACACAAAGTGCTAGAATAACTCAGCAGGTCAGGCAGCATCTCTGGAGAACACGGACACTTAGTGGAAACTACCGGGAGAATCTGATTGCTCTGTGAGCCAGCATTGAACAATCTTTAATCAGACTTCACTAGACGTTATCTTGCACTAAAGATCATTCCCTTTATCCTTTATCTGTACACTTGATTGTAATCATGTATGGTAATTCCACTGACTGGATAGCGTGCAACAAAAATGCTTTTCACTATACACCCCCGGTACACGTGACAATAATAAGCGAAACTAAAACTAAACTAAACTAAACCAACCTAAACTAAACTAAACTAATCGGTATGTATCGAGAAATCTATCAATCTTTGTACTGAATTGACTCCATGATTAGGCCTCCACAGCCTTCCACAATAGAGAATTCCAAAGAAGCTTCCACTCTCAATGTGACACAATGCCTCCTCATCTCAACCCTCATTGTCTTCCCACTCGCTCCTTGGAGTTCAGGAGAATGAGGGGCGATCCTATCTCTAGAGGAGTGTAAAATCCTGAGGGGAACAGACAGGATGAATGCATATGTTTAAGAAGGAACTGCAGATGCTGGAAAATCAAAAGTAGACAAAAATGCTTGAGAAACTCAATGGGCGAGGCAGCATCTATGGAGCAAAGGAAATAGGCAATGTTTCGGGTCGAGGCCCTTCTTCAGTTCAATGAAGAAGGATGAATGCACATAGTATTTTACCCAGAGGAATAATGAACCAGAAGATATAGGTTTAAGGTGACAGGGAAAACACATAATAGGAATCTAAGGGGCAACTTTCTCACACAAAGGGCAGGTGGTATATGGAATGAGGCTACCAGAGGAGGTAGTTGAGGCAGGTTCTATAGCAACACTATAGGCATTTGGACAGATACGTGGATTGGACAGCTTTGAGGGATATGGTCCAAACACGGGCAGATGGGACTAGTGTAGATGGAGCAACTGGGTCAGCAAAGGCAAGGTGGTGGTGAAGGGCCTGTTTCCATGCTGGTTCTAGTCTCCTCAGCTAGGGGAACCATCCTCTCTGCATCTGACCTGTTGCTTTCAGTATGAATTTTGTGCGGTTTAATGAGAAAGAACACACAAATTAGAAAAGTGCAGCACAGGAACAGGCCAAAAAGATGCCACATGAACGAATCTCTGCCAGCACGTGATGATGATGATACTTCATTGCCGCATGTACTTGGGACAGTGAAATTCTTTGTTTTGCATATAACACATGAAGTATGCAAAGAGTTGCCATGTAGAGGGCGCCAACAAAGTTACAAAAGTATTCAGAACAGTCCTCTTCGTTCTTGATGGCCCTAAGATGAAGAGAGGCCCTAAGCTGTTCCACTTGTGAGGCCCCCCCCAATCCCCCACCCCCACGACTAGAGGAAGATGGTCCACCAGATTGACACCGATTTGCAGCCGTGGCCAATGAGAAAAGGGGCTGGAAAGCCGCGCTTTTTAAAATGTATTTATTGCCAGTGCGAGTGTTGAGTTATTGGCTTAAAACACTATTATTCTGAAATGGAGGGCAAGGGAAATTACTGAAGGGTTGTTTAGAGACTACAGTGCGTTGTGACAGCATATGTAAGAAAAGCCTATGACAGTGTCAAAAATATTATACACTTTGCAGGGCTCTTACTTCATTTTTTTTCTATGTTGTCAGCCGGGCAACCTTAACAGCTTTTTCAGTTGCCAAATGACAGTTTAGGTGGTCATTTAAGACGGCTTGCATGACGCGTGCAATAATGTGCTCGGACGAAGTGCATAGTTACCAGTCGGAATTATGCTCAATGAAGCATTCACATATTATTTCTGCTTCAAATAAAGTCACAAACTAAACATATTCACCAATCAAGACATGATATATACCACAATGATAATAATACCAAAATTATAATACAGTATCTCAACTCTTTTTACATGTTGCAATAAATGCAAATTCTGTTATTTCTTTCCACTTCCAAACAAAAAAATGTGGTTGGATTTTTCAGCGTATGATCAACCTCGGTGAGACCAAGCACAGGCTTGGCGATCACTTCGCACAACACCTCCACTCAGTTCGCAATAACCAACCCGATCTCCTGGTGGCTCAACACTTCAACTCCCCTTCCCATTCCAAATCTGACCTTTCTGTCCTGGGCCTCCTCCATGGCCAGAGTGAGGCCCACCGCATATTGGAGGAGCAGCACCTCATATTTGCTTAGGTAGTTTACACCCCAGCGGTATGAACATTGGCTTCTCTAATTTCAGGTAGTCCTTGCTTTCTCCCTCCTTCCCCTCCCATTCCCAGCTCTCCCACAGCCTACTGTCTCCGCCTCTTCCTTTCTTTTCCGTGTGTCCCCTCCCCCCCCCCCCCCGACATCAATCTGAAGAAGGGTCTCGACCCGAAACGTCGTCTATTCCTTTGCTCCATAGTTGATGCTTTACCCGCTGATTTTGTCTGATCCCATTGGTAGCTTTTTTGTCTATCAATGGGATCCCACCACTGGCCACATCTTCCCATCACCTCCCCTGTTGGCTTTCCACAGAGACCGCTCCCTCCGTAACACCCTGGTCAATTCATCCATTCCCACCCAAACCATGCCCTCTCCTGGCACTTTCCCTTGCAACCGCAGGAAATGCTACACTTGTCACTTTACCTCCCCCCTTCACTCCATTCCAGGACCCAAGCAGTCTTTCCAGGTGCGGCAGAGGTTCACCTACACCTCCAACCTCATCTATTGCATCCACTGCTCTAGGTGTCAGCTGCTCTACATCGGTGAGACCAAGCGTAAGCTTGGCGATCTCTTCGCCCAACACCTTTGCTCGGTCCGCAATAACCAACCTGATCTCCCAGTGGCTCAGCACTTCAACCCCCCCCTCCCATTCCGAATACGACCTTTCTGTCCTGGGCCTCTTCCATGGCCAGAGTGAGGCCCACTGTAAATTGGAGGAGCAGCACCTTATATTTCGCTTGGGCAGTTTACACCCCAGCGGTATGAACATTGACTTCTTCAATTTCAGGTAATCTCTGCTTTCTCCTCCCTTCCCAGCTCTCCCTCAGCCCACTATCTCCGCCTCTTCCTTTCTTCTCCCCGTCCTCCCCCCACCCTCCACCCCCCACCCTCACATCAGTCTGAAGAAGGGTTTCGACCCGAAACGTCGCCTATTTCCTTCGCTCCATAGATGCTGCCTCACCCGCTGAGTTTCTCCAACATTTTTGTCTACGCATTCACACAAGTTCTGTTATCCCACTTTCCTCACTCACTCCATACACATTAGGGGCAATTTTAAGAGACAAGTTAACCTACAAAGCCAATGCGTCTTTGTGATGTGGAAGGAAACCCACACGCTTGCAGGGACAATGTGCAAATTCAACACTGACAGTGCCCGAGGACAGGATCGAACACAGATCTCTGGCGTGTGAGGCAGCAAGTCTACCAGCTGTGCCACTATATTTTGTTTTCCAACACACAAAAAATTATACATTGATAACTTTGGTTACTAAAAAAATGAAAATATCCTTTTTCAGTTTTAAATCTCCAAGTGACACTATCTCCCCCTTTACAGCTACTGCATGTTTTAATTAAGTTCAAGACTATGGGGCAGTACATTGGCCATAAAGTTGCTGTCTAAAAGTGCGAGAGATCCGGAATTGATCCTGAGTATGGGTGCTGTCTGTATAGAATTTGCTCCTTTCCCTTTGATCTCATGGGTTTTCTCCGGGTGCTCTTGTTTCCTTCCACATTCCAAAGGTGTGCAGGAACCTATTTCAGACCCAAACGTAATATTTACCTTTTGTCCAGAGATTCTGTCTGACCTGTTGAATTACTCCTGCTTTTTGTGTCTATCTTCAGTTTAAAACAGCATCTGCAGTTCCTTCCTACACACACGATACTATACGATAGAACTTTATTAATCCCAGGAGGGAAATTGTGTTTGTGTGTGTGTGTGTTGGTATATATCACACACACACAAACACACACAAACACGCACACACGCACACACACACACACACACACACACACACACACACACACACACACACACACACACACACACACACACACACACACACACACACACACACACACACACACACATTTATATAGTTATACTAGACCAAGTGCGGACCTGTTGGGTCTACTCCCCCAACGCAGAGAAGGATTTTATTAAAAATGTGTACATAAACACGACGAAATTTAATGAGGAGTGGATACTTGGAATGAAAAGTGAAATCTCTACCGAAATGGAAAAAATCAGGGCGTTTGTGGGTTGGGTGTTGGCGTAGCAACGAATCAAAGGCTGGCAGCCACATGTCAGAAACACACACAGCCAGCCAGACACACACAGAGTTTTAATATTAAATAGATAGATATTCATATATAAATATACACCGTTTTGTTTTCTCGTTTATAACATTGTTTACAGAGTACTATGTTTATATATTCTGTTGTGCTGCTGCAAGTAAGGATTTCTTTGTTCTATCTGGGACGTGAGAGAATAAAACACTCTTGACTCTTGACTTACTCCGCTAATGTGTGGGATAGAACTAGTGTACGGGTGATCGGTGGTCGGCGTGGCCTCGGTGGGCTGAAGGGCTTGTTTCCACGCTGTATCTTTAAATTAAACTAAAAACACTAAAACCATAGGGAGTCTAAAGAAGGGTCTCTACCCAAAATGTCACCCAATTTCTTCTATCCGGAATTGCTGGCTGCTCCATGGAGTTTCCCCGCACAATTAAAGCATGCAATAGTCTTCACCCTATCATAGTTACCCAACCAGACTCAACTAAATTTAAGGTACCTCTTTTTTCCCCAAGAACCCTTTTTTGCTTAAGTCCAAGTCAAGAGTCAAGAGAGTTTTATTGTTATGTGTCCCAGATAGGACAATGACATTCTTGCTTGCTGCAGCACAACAGAATATGTAAACATCATACAGAACAGGAGATAAAAGTTCAGTGTGCTTATACGAGGATGTAACTAGTAGCGTGGATAGGGGAGAACCAGTGGATGTGGTGTATCTGGACTTCCAGAAGGCTTTCGACAAGGTCCCACATAAGAGATTAGTTTACAAACTTAAAGCACATGGCATTGGGGGTTCAGTATTGATGTGGATAGAGAACTGGCTGGCAAACAGGAAGCAAAGAGTAGGAGTAAACGGGTCCTTTTCACAATGGCAGGCAGTGACTAGTGGGGTACCGCAAGGCTCAGTGCTGGGACCCCAGCTATTTACAATATATATTAATGATCTGGATGAGGGAATTGAAGGCAATATCTCCAAGTTTGCGGATGACACTAAGCTGGGGGGCAGTGTTAGCTGTGAGGAGGATGCTAGGAGACTGCAAGGTGACTTGGATAGGCTGGGTGAGTGGGCAAATGTTTGGCAGATGCAGTATAATGTGGATAAATGTGAGGTTATCCATTTTGGTGGCAAAAACAGGAAAGCAGACTATTATCTAAATGGTGGCCGACTAGGAAAAGGGGAGATGCAGCGAGACCTGGGTGTCATGGTACACCAGTCATTGAAAGTGGGCATGCAGGTGCAGCAGGCAGTGAAGAAAGCGAATGGTATGTTAGCTTTCATAGCAAAAGGATTTGAGTATAGGAGCAGGGAGGTTCTACTGCAGTTGTACAGGGTCTTGGTGAGACCACACCTGGAGTATTGCGTACAGTTTTGGTCTCCAAATCTGAGGAAGGACATTATTTCCATAGAGGGAGTGCAGAGAAGGTTCACCAGACTGATTCCTGGGATGTCAGGACTGTCTTATGAAGAAAGACTGGATAGACTTGGTTTATACTCTCTAGAATTTAGGAGATTTAGAGGGGATCTTATAGAAACTTACAAAATTCTTAAGGGGTTGGACAGGCTAGATGCAGGAAGATTGCTCCCGATGTTGGGGAAGTCCAGGACAAGGGGTCACAGCTTAAGGATAAGGGGGAAATCCTTTAAAACCGAGATGAGAAGAACTTTTTTCACACAGAGAGTGGTGAATCTCTGGAACTCCCTGCCACAGAGGGTAGTCGAGGCCAGTTCATTGGCTATATTTAAGAGGGAGTTAGATGTGGCCCTTGTGGCTAAGGGGATCAGATGGTATGGAGAGAAGGCAGGTACGGGATACTGAGTTGGATGATCAGCCATGATCATATTGAATGGCGGTGCAGGCTCGAAGGGCCGAATGGCCTACTCCTGCACCTAATTTCTATGTTTCTATGTTTCTATATACCATAGACCATATATATACACAATAAATAAACAGATAAAATCCAATAAGCTGTTATTGTTCAGCCCTCCACCACCTCCAGTTTAAATTCCATTTAGAATATTTATGGAGGACCAGGAAACCAGAAGCAAGAGTTACTCCAGGGAGTTACTCCAGATCCAGGGTCAGGGAGTGATTCTGCGTTGGTTTTCAGCAGTTGCGGCGAGGCGGAGACCGGGACAGCAATGGAGGCCAGATTTCCCACAATGCAAAGGGAGGGAGAAAGTGCCCAGCGCCGACCAGCTGCCATGGCAGTGCGCATGCGCAGGGCGGCCGCTGGTGTGCTGGCCGTGGTTGTGCGCATGTGCAGGGGGGAGGATGTGCTGGCCGTAGCAGTGCGCATGTGCAAGGCGGCCTGCCGTGCCGGCGGATGAGGAGCGAGCTGAGACCGGCGGCCTGGACACGGATACGGATGGCGGGCGGAGACGGAGGGTGACAGACAGACAGAGAGAGAGAGAGATAGAGAGGGGGCCCCGCCCAGAGTTGAAAGGCAGGTGTCCTGCCTTGACCGGAGGCCCCCTAGATTTCGAGGCCCTGTTTCAGCCTATGAAGCCTAGTGGTAAATCCGGCTCTTCGAGGCCCCCCTAGACCTCGAGACCCTAAACTTAAGCTTGCCAAGTTTATACGTAAATCCGGCGCCGCTAATAGACCTTGTTAATTGCTTGGTGGACGAGCATTATTCTGGCTGGAGGACTGTGACCAGGACTTCTGTTGTTGGTGATAGATATAAATGACAAGGTCATAAATGCAGATGGTTGGTTAGTTAGTTTGTTGAATGACAACAAGATTACTGGATAGACACAAAAATGCTGGAGTAACTCAGCGGGACAGGCAGTATCTCTGGAGCGAAGGAATGGGTGTCTGAAGAATTGTCTCGACACAAAATGTCGCCCATTCCTTCTCTCCAGAGATGCTGCCTGTCCCGCTGAGTTACTCCAGCATTTTGTGACTATCATTCCTTCATACATAAGATTACTACAGTTGCAGACTGTGAGAAAGACTGTCAAAAAATACAGCAGGTTATAGATAAACTTCAGAAAAGGGCAAAGAAATGGCAAATCGAGTTTAAACCGAGCAAATGAGAGGTGTTACACTTGGGGAGGTGAAATGTAAAGAGAATGTATACAGTCTATGGCATGACCTTTACCAGCATTGATGGACAGAGAAAACTGAGGGTCTAACTCCACAGATCCCTGAACGTGCCAACACAAGTATGTAGAATGGTGAAGAAGGCGTGTGGTATGCTTGCTTTATAGGTTGGGGCATGGAGTATAAGAGTCAGGTAGTTGCGATGCAGCTTTATAAGAATTTGGCTGGCCAGCATTTGAAGTATTGAGTACAATTCTAGTTGCCCCAATATGGGAAAGGTGTGGAGGCTTTGGAGATGGTGCAGAATAGATGTTCCAGAATGTTGCCTGGATCTGATGGTATTAGCTAAAAGGAGAGGTTGGATAAACTTAGATTGTTTTTTTTTCTGGAGGGTTGAAGCAAAGGGGAGATCTAATAGAAATATATAAAATTATGAGAGGCGTTGATAGGGTGGAAATGTCAAAGACTAGATGGCCATGCTTTAAGGCATGAGGGGTAAAATTTAACGGAGATGTGCGTGGCCAGTTTTTCACACAGAGGGTGCCCAGAATGTGCTGCAAAGGATGGTGGTTGAGACACATATGATAGTGGCATTTAAGAGGGTTTTAGATAGGCACATGGATATGGGTGGAATAGAGGGATATGCATCACGTACAGGCAGAAGTGATTAATTTATCTTGGCATCAGATTCAGCACGGACATTGTGGGCTGAAGGGCCTGTTCCTGTGCTGTAACTTTCCACGTGCGATGATTGCCAGTGGCAAGTGGAGATGAGTTGATGGGGAGTTTTTACTTCCTAAGCATGAGGACTCTCCAAGATTCAGTCAGGCCACACATAAACGGAACAGCACATTGCTTTGCAATTCAAACATGTCTGTTGCGGATCAGATTAAGTCATAAACTGATGTGACAGCAGTGTGTGCAGTTTGTGGTGTCACATGAATCCTCGCTTTGTGCCTCATGACACCACGATCGAGCCAATTCTTGGCCAATGTAGTTAACCTTGTGTACTGGGCCAAAATTGGACTGGCATTGAAGGAGATGAAGTTATAGGTTTACATGGAGTTACCTAAGCATGCGCCTGTGTTTGGCATGGTGGCGCAACAGTAGAGTTGCTGCCTTAGAGCACCAGAGATCCAGGTTCGATCCTGACCACAGGTGCTGACTGTATGGAGTTTGTACGTTCTCCCCATGACCTGCGTGGGGTTTCTTCAGGTGCTCCGGCTTCCTCCCATGCTCCAAACACATACAGGTTTGTTAATACAGCTAATTGGCTTCAGTAAAATTGTAAATTGTCCCTAGTGTGTGTAGGATAGTGTTAGTGTGCGGGGATCGCTGGTGAGCGCGGACTCGGTGGGTGGAAGGGCTTGTTTCCGTGCTCTATCTTTAAACTAAACTAAACAATTCAGTATCAAAGAGACTAAAACTAGCCTGACTAAAATATGGAAATCTGTATGGAGTTTATACATTCTTCCTGTGACCCCGTGTGTTTTTCCCTCGTGCTCCAGTTTCCTCCCACATCCGAAAGATGTGCGTAGAAACAAAGAACTTCAGATGCTGGTTCACGTGTGCAGTGAAAAGCTTTTTGTTGCGTGCTATCGAGTCAGCGGAAATGCTATACATGATTACAATCAAACCGTCCGCAGTGTACAGATACAGGATAAAGGGAATAATGTTTAGTGCAAGATAAAGTCCAGTAACATTTGATTAAATGTAGAAACAGGTAACTGCAGATGCTGGTTTATACCAAAGATAGATGCAAAGTGCTGGAGTAACTCAATGGATCAGGCAGCATCTTTGGAGAAAAAGGATGGGTGACGTTTTAGGTCAGGAGCCCTCCTCAGACTTAAGACGTGCGGGTTTGTAGATAAATTGGCCATCTGTAAATTGCCCCGAGTGTGTAGGGAATGGGGGATAACAGAACTAGTGCAAACGGGTGATCAAATGGTCGTGTGGACCTGGTGGGCCTGATTCCTTGCTGTATCTCTAAACTAAATGGCTGTAAGGTAAATTGTTTTGTTTTAGTTTTAGATATATAACATGGAAGATGGCTCTATGACATCCTTTTATCTCCTTTTCACCTTTAGCCTTTGTCACATACCACCACTGCCTGTCAAACGGCCCCTCACCATGTCCACCTATCATTTGGCAGGCTGTGGGAACTCCATAAACAGCACCTGAGGTCAGCATTGAAAAGGGGCCCTGGAGATGTTGTTTATGTTGTCTGTGTGGCACCACAGTGGCGCAGATGGTAGAGCTGCTGCCTCACAGCGCCAGAGACACTGGTTCAATCCTGGCCTCGGATGCTGTCTGTGTGGAGTTTGCACGTTCTCCCTGTGACTGTGGGTTTCTTCCAGGTGCTCCGGTTTCCTCCCACATCTCAAAAGACACGCAGGTTTGAAAGTTAATTGGCATCTGTTAATTGACCCCAGTGTACCGGGAGTGGATGAGAAAGCGGGATAACATAAAACTAGTGTGAATAAGTGATTGATGGTCGGCGTGGACTTGGTGGGCTAACGAGCCTGTTTCCATGTTTCCATGCATCTCTAAACTAAACCAATTCCCATTCTCCTTCCCCAGATACCGAGCATTTTCTAGTTTATGTATGGAGCCACAAGGAACTGCAGATGCCGGAATCTTGAGCAAAAAAAAATTGTTGGAGGAACTCAGCGGGTCAGGCAGCATCTGTGGAGAGAAATGGACAGACTATTTCTGGCCAGACCTACCAAAACAACGCCTGGATGCTGCCTGACTTGGTGAGTTCCTCAAGCACTTTATGCTTTGACCTATTTGCTCTTAGTTCAACTTGGAAATGATTAGTAAAGATTCTGTCACGGAAATATTATGAGCCATAAATATTATTATTTTCACGTGCAGAAGCAATGTTGATGCATTTTGCAGCAAAGCTCAACCCAGAGAGGGGCTGATGATGTTACCAGCTTATTGATTTGAACAACTGATTGAGCTGGGAAATGCTTTGCACAAGCAGTTATCAAATTTGCTACACCTGCAAGATTCTACAAACTGCACAGCGCTCAAACTAGGCTATTTAGTACTTGCCAGTAATCACAACTCGATGTGCTCGGAGCAAGAGTGAGAGATGGATAAGTGTACTTGCTCACACCCAGTTAATGTAGCACCTTCCTTCTGAATCACTCAGTGAAAGCATTCAATATTTACAAAACAAGATAAACTATTTATTCATTGAAAACAGAGTGCTGGAGTAACTCAGCGGGTCAGGCAGCATCTCTGGAGAACATGATAGGAGACGTTTCGGGTCAGGAGCCTTCTCAGGACCATCTGAAGAAGGGTATCGACCTGAAACGTCACCTTTAGAGATACAACATGAAAACAGGCCCTTCGGCTCACCAAGTCCATACCAACCGTTGATTACCCATTCACAATACAGGTGCACAACCTTTTATCCGAAGATCCAAATAACGAAAACCTCCGAATAGCGGACATTTTTTCGGTCCTTGAAGAAAGGTTCTTGAAAACGTTCACCGAGGGCGGCCCGCAGAGGTGACAGCGGAACCTCCGGTCGGTCCTCGAAGAAAGGGGAACTAAATCCCCATTCATAAAAGAGAAGGTGAGGGTATATTGCGCGGGAGGGTTAATAATTGACAATATGCCGCTGCCTGCCCGCTGAGTTAAAAAGTTCCCATGGTAGACTCACGATACACAGTGTATCGTGAATCTTGCGTGGAAACTTTTTAACTCAGCGGGCAGGCAGCAGCAGATTGTCGCTCCCTTCAGTTTCACCCCACCTACACCCCTCTGCTTCCCGGCCATGTGTGTGACCCCTTCCCTCCCCTCTCCAGCTCCCCGCTCATTGCACCGGCGCGGGGGCTTTGCACTGTCTTCACGTCGGCACTGCCAGCAGGTCAGTGCCAGTCACCGGAGACGTCAGGACCAACGGGACACCGACCCCCAGGCCCACTGCAAGCACGGAGATCCCAGAGATCCACAGCCAGCAGCAGCGCAGCCCCGTTCCAACTCCAGAGGAAAACTGCATACTGGCCGGAGACGTCAGGACCACCAGAAGCCGTTCCCCGAGCTGCGCCCCCTCATCGGGACACCGACCCCCAGGCCCACTGCAAGCACGGAGATCCCAGAGACCCACAGCCAACAGCAGCCCAGCCCAGCCCCGCTCCAACTACAGAGGAACCTGGGTTGCGGATGACGGGGCGCAGCTCGGGGCGTCGTGGGGGCCCATCGGGGAGCGGGTTCCTGTTGGTCCTGACGTCTCCGGCCACCTGCCATCCTCCGGGAACTGTACCGCCCTTGCAGGAGAGTGGGGTTGTTTGCAGTTGCAGAGGGAGGGGGCAAGGGCGGTACAGTTCCCAGTCTCAGCTCCAGTCCAGGGGGGTGGCCGGAGACGTCAGGACCAACGGGACACCGACCCCCAGGCCCACTGCAAGCACGGAGATCCCAGAGACCCACAGCCAGCAGCAACTCCAGCCCCGCTCCAACTCCAGAGGAACACGTAGGTGCAGAAGCTGATGGTGTGCAAGGTACGTCTTTTTCTTGGGGTGGCGGATGAGGGGGTGCAGCTCGGGCTGTGGGCGAACTGCCACTTGTCGCCGTAGCGGCCCATCGGGGAGCGGATTCCTCTGGAGTTGGAGGGGGAGGGGGGTATTGTGCTGTTTGATCGCCCCCTGCTATCCCAGGGACAGGGAGACACAGCGGCTTTTTAGACTGGTGGGCAATCACTTCCAAAGTTCTGCCCACACAGTCAGTACACCTCTCCTACACTGCATTTCATACAAACATGTATTCTGCAAGAAAAAACTACATTGAAGACTCAAACTCGCGACCGAGTAACTGCCGGGATCGAGGCGCAAACTCGCGACCTTGCGGATATGAGCCGAGCACTCTACCACTGAGCTAGCCGTTAAAATCTACGCTAAAAATTTCCATTACGAAGGCCGACAAATTCTGAATTACGAAAAGTGTCTGGTCCCAAGGCTTTCGGATAAAAGGTTGTGCACCTGTAGTTCTATCATACCTCACTTTATATTCCACTCCCTATATATTGGGGCAATTTACAGAGGCCAATTAACCTGCAAACCTACACATCTTTGGGATGTGGGAGGAAACTGGAGCACCCAGAGAAACCCACGAGGTCACAGGGAGAACGTGCAAACTCCACACAGTCAGCACCCGAGGTCAGGATCGAACCTGGGTCATAGAGTTATAGAATCATACAGTGTGGAAACAGACACTTTGGCTCAACTTGCCCACGCTGCCCAAGATACCCCAACATGGGATTAGTGTACATGGAGCATTTTGTATGAGTCTATAACACTAACTCAGCTACTGTGTATTTCTATGGACTGTGTCGTTGACTCTTTTACAGATTTTGATTTTTTGGTACTAATATTATGGTTGTCAATATATTGATTTTAAAAATTATTATATTTATCTGGGTGGATTGCGTTTACGTCCGTTATGCTGCTGTAAGCAAGAATCTCATTGTTTCGTTGTCGGCACATATGACAATTCAACACTATTCACACTGCCTTGTAAAAATAGCAATCAGAATCAAAGACTTGTCCCACCCTGGTCATTCCTTTTTCTCCCACTCCCGTCAGGCAGAAGATACAGAAGCTTGGAAGTGCACACCGCCAGACTCAGGAACAGCTTCTTCCCCTCTGTTATCAGGCTTCTGAACAGTCCTTCCATAAGCTAGAATACTGTCCGATTCACCTCTACCCTATTGCAAACACTGGACCTTGTCTTTGGAACGCTACATTGCTGAGAATTATATCTGCACTCTGTATTTTCCCCTTTGCTCTACCTATTATATTTGTTTGTATTTATGTACAGTATTATCTGATCTGATTGGATATCATGCAAAACAAAGATTTTTAATTTACCTCGGTACACGTGACAATAACGAAACCTAAACCTCCTGAATGTTGACTAGAAGCATACAAAGAACGACTGCACAAGAACACCATGTTTCATTATAGAGTTTGCACGTTCTCTCTGTGACCACGTGGGTTTCCTTCAGGTGCCACGGTTTCCTCCCACATCCCAGAGACGTGCGGGTTTGTAGGTTAATTGGTCCTCTGTAAATTGCCCCTCGTGTGGGGAGTGGATGCGAAAGTGGGATAATATAGCACTGAACTAGACTTACTTGTGCAGAACCGAACACCATAATTAACAGCATGGTGATATTAGGGAGGGGAGGGAGGGGGTCAAACGTAATTGCATAAACGTAGGATGCCCAACGTGTCAATGCGCAGTATTGATGGAACTGGTGTGCTGCAGAGACAGAATATTTTATCGTCTCTCTTGTACAAAGCAGTGTGCAATACGTAAATAGTACAGAGAATACAAATACAAGTAGCTTGAATGACCCATCATATGCTTCTGGCGTATTGGTTGCAGGAAGATTGAAGTATCTGGGCGAATTTGTTGTCCTTCAGCTGATGCCTTGGGATTATTAATATCCATCGGCTTCAACTGAAATAAGCTATGGCTAAATATCTCTTCTATGGAGAGTAGAATCGTTGTGCTTAGTGTCATAGTGCTTGCTGGATTCCGGCTAGATGAGGCCAAGCCCTCCAGCAGGGAGCTGGCCGCGGACCGAGGAATCAGTCGCCGGGGTCGGGGGACGTGGCCGGTAGGCCCAGCTCCCCCACCGCTTCTACGAACTCAGCCCCGAGCCACTGGCATCGACTGGACCCGCACCACTGAGAGCGAGGAGGGCTGACGCAAGAAACCACCGAGAGCATTGGGGGTCCGTCGAGAGGTACCCAGCCGGGAGGGGCTGCCGTGAATGAAGGGGGACCCGAGGATGGGAGGGGGGTGCGGCAACTGGCACAAATAGGACTGTCCAGCGAGCTTTTGTAACTTTCACCAGTAACGGCACCAGGAATGGGGTGACTTGTGCCCTACCTAGGTGAGGTCTGCTGTGTGATTTTGCCGGGCTGTGTGCAAAACAAAGCATTTCACTGTACCTAGGTACATGTGACAATAAAGTAGCATTGAAACGTCTCACAGAAGAAGGCCATTGAATTATCTGTGTCGGAGCCATGCCATTGAATGCATCATCCATTAACTAAGCTGCACACCCTTCATCTGCATTTGAGCCAGCAGTCATTGCACATTCACCACCGCTAGGGGATTGTTGGGCCATTTTGGAAGGCAGTCAAGAATCAACTATATTGTCATAGGTTTGGAGTCACAAACAGGCCAAGCATGTTCATGAGGGCAGATTTACTTTCCGACAGGATCCGCCCCAAACCCCTCTCCCCACCCCCATTACAGTCAGTCCCAATGAATGTATGAAGGTAACCCACATGGTCACAGCAAACTTCACAGTGAAATTTGCTGTTCTTGTGCAGTCGTTCTTCATATGCCCAATCCGAAACATCGCCTGTCCATTCCCTCCACAGATGTCGCCTGACCCTCTGAGTTACTCCAGTGCTTTGTGTTCTGCTCAAGACTCCAGCATCTGCAGTTCCTTCAGGCTTCAGCTATGAACGTTATCCTGCCTGTTAGTCGGAATGCCTTTGGCACTGTGTTAGCGTGTTCACCATCTTCCTCACCTGCCGTGCTTTTGCATGCTTGGCCAGTGTTGTGAGCACTAAGGATCAATTAGAGCTTGCCAGTGCCCTCATTTCCCCTGCTTTTGTGTGACACCCACGGTTTTATAGAAAGTCTAAATCTAACAGTGAACTGCATGCATTTAGTGTGGAATTAATATATTTCCATTTGTGCTTCATTTCCATCAATAACCTCGGCAAATTATTTTTTATTACATAATATACTGCAGAGGCTGGAAATCTGAAAGAAGAATAGAAAATGTATGAACATCAGACAGCATCTATGGAGAGAGAAACAGTTTCTTAGATTGAAAGATACAGCATGGAAACAGGCCCTAGTTGAGAACATGTGATAACATGGAACTAGTGTGAATGAGTGAGTGATGGTCGGCGCGGACTCGGTGGACTGTAGTGCCTTCTTTCATGCTGTATCTCTAAAAACCTAAATGATTTACCTTGCATTTTGGTTTACTGCATGGAAACAGGCCCTTTTGGCCCATCGAGTTCTTGCCGACCATCGAAGTGTGATAACATAGAACTGTTCTGAGACTCTGTCAAACCTCTGAAAGAGAGGTAACAATCCAAATATTTTTTTAAGTTCAAGTTCAAGTTTATTGTCATGTGTCCCTGATAGGACAATGAAATTCTTGCTTTGCTTCAGCACAACAGAACATAATAGGCATTGACTACAAAACACATGAATAAATAAACTGATAAAGTGCAAATAACAAATAATGGGTTATTAATGTTCAGAGTTTTGGCCGAGCCAGGTTTAATAGCCTGATGGCTGTGGGGAAGTAGCTATTCCTGAACCTGGTCGTTGCAGTCTTCAGGCTCCTGTACTTTCTACCTGAAGGTAGCAGGGAGATGAGTGTGTGGCCAGGATGGTGTGGGTCTTTGATGATACTGCCAGCCTTTTTGAGGCAGCGACTGCGATAAATCCCCTCGATGGAAGGAAGGTCAGAGCCGATGATGGACTGGGCAGTGCTTACTACTTTTTGTAGTCTCTTCCTCTCCAGGGCGCTCAAGTTGCCGAACCAAGCCACGATGCAACCGGTCAGCATGCTCTCTACTGTGCACCTGTAGAAGTTAGAGAGAGTCCTCCTTGACAAACCGACTCTCCGTAATCTTTTAAAGTTTTAAACCCAAGTTTTTAAGACAATTAAACAAACTCAAAGTAATAAAAATTCTGAAGAATTTTTAATTGTAATTTAAACTTAAGCAATTTAAAGTTGTTGAGAGGGGAGCTGAAGGAATGGATAGGATAAAGGAGGTATCTATGACTGGATGAGACCAGGTTACATGGGTAACTGGGGCAATTAGATGATGACTATGCTTATTCAGCTGTGTTATGCTTAACATCAACATAGCATTTCATAAGTTAATTGGCCATTCGGCCCATCTCTGCCATTCAATCTTGGATGATCTATCTTTCCTTTTCAACTCCATTCTCCTGCCTTCTCCCCATTTCCCATGACTAATAAAGAAGCTGTCAACCTCCTCCTTAAAAATACCAAATTGCATCCTGCACAGCCGTCTATGGCAATGAATTCTATAGATTCACCACCCTCTGATTAAGGAAATCCCTCCTCGTCTCCTTTCTAAAGGTACATCCTTTTATTCTGAGGCTGTGCCTTCTGGTCCTAGACTCTCCCACTAGTGGAAACATCCTCTCCACATCCACTCTATTCAGGCCTTTCCCCATTGAGTAAGTTTGAGTGAGCCCCCCCCCCCCTCCCCCCCCATCCTTCTAAACTCCAGCGAGTACAGGCCCAGTGCCGAAAACGCTCACCGCACGTTATTTGGATTGGTGAATTAGCACATCTGTAAATAAGAGGACAAATTGACCTTGAAGCCAAAGAGATAGTTTCCAGGCTGTATCTCTAACCTCCTAGAACATTCCCCTACATCTCATAGTAACAACACACGAATAGGACCGTGTCATGGATTATTTTTCATTTCTATTTGCTTAGTTGTGGCTATCCAAATCAAGCCAAAACAGCTATGAACTTTCAGACATTCATATAAACTTGTCACACTATAATTCCAGCCATTTACCTGTGGTAATGGTGGAATACATATTTAGTTTTCCTACTTTTACGATCTGCATTCCAGTAAAACACTTCATTAAAAGACCTTTTCACTTTCCCTCTGAAAATTGCTGAGAGTCGGGCTCGTTTGAAATGAATCCATAGCCAACCTCTGAATAAAACTGTTTAGCCATCAGGCCACACGCCAGAGACTTGTGCTCAAAATGTGACCTGATACTTCAATGTGGGACTGCAATTATTACTAAAAATTAAAAACACAACACGAGAAGTCCTGAAATCAAAAACAGAAAATGCTAGAAGTACTCAGCAGGTCAGGACTGAGTGTGGAAATCAAAATATTTTTGATTTCCATATACAAATCTCCTCATTGGACTGATGTAGGAAAACAAGGTTGTTTTCTGTTAGTAGAAACAGGAGCTGGTTAGTACACAAAAGGACACACAGTGCTGGAGCAACTCAGCAGGTCAGGCACATCTCTGGAGAACATGAACATGCAGTTTGAGCCAGGATCCTTCTTCAGACTTTCTGTTACATGGGTCCAGTTTTTCTCTCTTTATTTAGATTAGAGATACAGCATGGGACTAGGCTCTTTGGCCCACCATGTCCACGCCGACCATCGATCACTCGTTCACACTAGTTCTATGTTATCCCACATTCTCATCGGTTCCCTACACACTAGAAGAAATTTACAAAGCCAATTAACCGACAAACTAGCACATCTTTGGGGGATGTGGGAAGAAACCGGAGCTCCCGGAGGTTACGCAGGGAGAACGTACGAACTCCACACAGTAGGTCAGGATCGAACCTAGGTCTCTGGTGCTGTGAGACAGTGCCTCTACCAACTGCGTTACTGTGCCGCCTCTAATTATTAACAGCAGACTGGCTGGGCATGTCCCACAGCCCTGCTATGAGTAACACACTAACACAGGCAAAGATACATGATATGATTCTGACTCTCATTTGGTCTACCCACTATCGGAGATATTTCTTTATTTCTAACTATCCTTCACCCACCTCCTCTTTAACTGTTTCTTGTGTTTTTGTTTCTTCTTTGAGATTTTCACTGTTAGGCTTGTTGCCTCTCACATTTGAGGTGTCTCTTTGGAATTCCGTTTCAATTGTGAACAATGATAAACTTGGACAGGGAACAGGTAATGGATAGGAAAGGTTTAGAGGGATATGGGCTAAATCAGGCAAATGGGACAAGTGTGGATGGGGCATGTTGGTTGACATGGACAAGTTGGGCCGAAGGGCCTGTTCCCGTCGTGTATGACTATGACTAAAAAAACAAAATTGAATTGGGTGATTTTCTGATTTCTCCCTTATAACATTTTAGTTTACTTTAGCTGACTTTAGAGATACAGCCTGGAAACAGGCCCTTCAGTTCACCGAGTCCACGCCGACCAATGATCACCCATATATAAATTCTGTCCTACACACGAATGACTATTAACCTACGAACCTGCACGTCTTTGGAGAGGAGACCAGAGCCCCCGGAGAAATCCCATGCGGTAACAGGGAGAACGTATAAATTCTGCACAGACAGCACCTGTAGTCAGGATTGAACCCAGATATCTGGCGTTGTAAGGAAGCAACTCTACCGCTGTGTCACTGTGCCACCCTGAATCAAGATCATGAAACTGGGAAAACTAAACAGCTTCTACAGCACCACCAGTAGTAAGTGACAGGAAACACAGTGGAACCAGTTTACATGCACAATTTCAGTTATAAATATATGGCTGCAAATGTATGGTAGTTTTGGCTGTATAATTTGTGAACATTGGACTTTGTCTCTTGAACTGATGCGCCACAGAATCTTCTCCTTTGCTCTACGTATTGTACCTGAATTTGGCTTTATTGTATTCATGTGATTTGATAGATAGCAGGCTAAGCTTTTCATTGTACCACGGTACACATGAATATAATATACTTAATCTAAACCTGACCAACCTACTTATTTTCCAATGGTTCAATGGTACTTTATTATCAAAATGCTCTTTAACTGTAGATGCTGATTTATACCAAAGATAGACAAAGATCTACACCAAAGATATACCACAGATGGAGTAACTCTGCGGGTCAGGCAGCATCTCAGGGGAACAAGATGGGTTCCGTTCCGAAACATCACCCATCCTTTTTCACCAGAGATGCTGCCTGATCTGCTGAGTTACACAAGCATTTTGTGTTTATTTTTCGTACTCTATTGTCACATGTACCGAGAGGCAGTGAAATACCATTTTTGCATATAGTTCAGTAAACGGTGGAACAGGCGTAGTGTTGCTGTCTTTCAGCGCCAGAGCCCCGGGTTTGATCCTGGCTACGATTACTGTCTGTACGGTGTTTGTACATTCTCCCTGTGACTGCGCGGGTTTTCTTTGTGTGCTCTGGTTTCCTCCCACACTCCAAAGACGTACAGGTTTGTCGGTTATTTTGACTTCAATAAAAATTGTAAAATGTCCCTTATGTGTGTATACTGTATATATATATATATATATATATATATATATATATATATATATATATATATATATTCAATAGTATATGGTCACACTGACCTGTTCTGTATTTATTTATGCCTACTATATTCTGTTGTGATGAAGCAAAGCAAGAATTTAATTGTCCTTTCTGGGACACATGACAATAAACTCTCTTGAATCTTGAATCTCGTGTGTAGGATAGTGCTAGTGTACGGGGTGATCCCTGGTTGGTGTGGACTCAGTGGGCCGAAGGGCCTGTTTCCATGCTGTATCTCTAAACTAAACTAAACTAAACTAAACTAAATATTACTAAACATAAGCACAATCTTAGTAAGTACTTGTGTATAGGGACAGTAGAGTGAATCATTATACAAGAGTCACCATGTTCTGCCGCTATTGTGATTCAAGTACAGGTTGTTATAAGTGTGGTTCTTAATTCGGCCATAACGGCCTGTTGTCTTTACTTTAGACATCAGAGTAACACAGGGAGAATGTACAATCTCCAAACAGATAACGACCCTAGTCAGGATTGAACCCAGGTCTCTGGCGCTGTAAGACAGCAACAGTACAGCAGTGCCACCCAAAGTCCAGACGGCATTCCCCCTCGTACAATGAATACATCATCCCAAGAACCTTTCTGGTGAATTATCATTGCACTTCATCTTTGTTGATTAAAATAAACTCTGAAAAGCAGGGTTGGAAAATGAACAGAAATTTGACTACCATTCATTCCCCCGCTGAGAATGCTAAGGTCAAGCAACATCAGGTCAATCTAAAGTGCCCCTGCTACTCGTTTTGTTGAAGACATGGAATAACTTTCAGAATCAGACTATGATGAGCTGATGTAAATATAGAATGCAATTAAGTCTCGAGTGATGAATTTTGAGGCATTTGTTTGGCAACTGGATGCTGGAATTCTGAAAGAAAGGAAGTGCTTAGAAGGTCAGGTAATATCAGCAGGGAATCAGTCATAAATGCACAGTCATACAGCACGTAAATGACCAAAGAGCCTGTTTCTGTTCTCTATATAATATTTGAGCCCTGGTGTGGAACATGAAGACAAACCCGCTGACTCCAAAATAGCAGCACAATTCTTTTACTAAATATCTCACTAAATGAAACACTTTCGGACAGAAAATCATCTGGACCAGACACATGAACACCTGGAGACACAAGAGATTGCAGATGCTGGAATCCTGAACTAAAAGCAAACTGCTGGAGGAATTTAGCAGGTCAGGCAGTATCTCTGGAGATCACGGATTGGTGACATTGTGAGTCGAGAGCCTATCATGTTCATTTTCCCCTCATACAGTAAGCACAGTGTCACTGCTTTACACCTGAAGGTCCTTCCATTATCTACAATACACAAATTCAGGAGCGGGATAGAATACCCAACACTTAGTTTAGTTTAGTTTAAAGAAACTGCGTGGAAACAGGCCCTTCGGCCCACCTAGCCTGGGCTGACCATCGATCCCCACATACTAACATAATCTTACCTACCAGGGACAATTTACAATTTTTACTGCAAACGTATGTGTCTTTGGAATGTGGGAGGAAACCGGAGCACCCGGAGAAAATCACGTGGTCACGGGGAGAACGTACAAACTCTGTACAGATGTATTGTGGTATTATGTTACCACCGTGCTGCCCCTCAGAGTCAAACAGCGTGGAAACAGGTCCATTCACCCAACTTGTCCATGCCGACCAACATGTCCCATCCACACTAGTTACACCTGCCTGCGTTTGGCCCATATTTCTCGAAGCCTATCCTATCCTATCCCTCCACCACTCAGGCACTGTGCTAGCAGTGTGGGCCATCTACTACTCTGAGAACATGGAACAGTACAGCATATGACAGGCTCTTCAGCCCACAATGTCAGTGCTGAGCATGAATCCAAGACCAACTCTCACCTGCCAGAACATGATCCGTATCCCCTACATTCCCTGCATATCCAAATGCCTCTTAAACGCCACGATCGTATCTGCCTCCACCACCACCCCCGGCAGCGTGTTCCAGTCACTCACTACCCTCTGTGTAAACAAACTTGCCCCGCACATCTCCTTTAAACTTGCACCTCTCACATTATATGTTGTTATAATACCTGCCTCAACTACCTCTTCTGGCAACTTGTTCCATACACCCACAACCCATAGTGTGTAAAATACAGTCCTAGCCTGCCTAACCTCTCCGTATAGCTCAGACCCCTGTGTCCTGGCAACACCTTTGTACATTTTCTCTGCACTCTATCTGGTATAAATGTAGAGGCAATAACGTTGTACAGATGCTTAGAGTAAAGGTTCAGATTTTAGGAAATATCGGTTCTTTTTCTGATGCCTTTAGTTTCGTTTAGTTTAGTTTAGTTTAGTTTAGTTTAGTTTAGAGATACAGCACAGAAACAGTCCCTTTGGTCCCCCGAGTTTGCACAACCAGTGATCCACGCACTGTAACACTATCCTACGCAATAGGGGAAATTTATAATTATACCAAGCCAATTAACCTACAAACATGTACGTCTTTGGAGTGTGGGATGAAACCGGAGCACACGGGGAAAGCCCAAGCGGACAGGGTAAGAATGCACAAACTCCGTACAGACAGTACCCGTAGTCAGGTCTCTGGTGCTGTAAGGCAGCAACCCTACTGCTGCGCCACCATGCCGACCTTAGCAACAGACGCTGTGTGCTGTTGGCAGTGAGAGTACACATATCATCAAGTAATCGCTACCTCTAAGGATCAATCTAGATCGCAAGTTGTTTACCAAATCTGATGCATGAGTGTTGCTCTTAATGCCCAGCTGCCCCACAGTTTATGAACTAAAAACTGGGCAGTTGAATCAGCCACTATTTTTAAATAAGATCTCACTTGATAGCCAGTATCTGTGTCAGTGCCCTGCAAGATGCACTGAGAGAGAACCAGAGGCTATGCAAAAACAAACATGGTTTAGAGTTTAGGTTTATTTGGTTAACTTTAGTTTAGAGATACTTCACGGAAACAGCTCCTTCGGCCCACCGCGTCCGCGCCGACCAGCAATCCCAGAACTTTAATACTATCCTACACTAGCTAGGGACAAATTTTACCATTTTTCCAAGCCAATTAACCTACAAACCTGCACAGCTTTGGAATGTGGGAGAAAATTATAGTTCCCAGGGAAAACCCATGCAGGTCACGGGGAGAACTTACAAACTCCAAGCACCCGTAGTCAGGATCGAACCCGGGTCTCTGGCGCTGTAAGGCAGCAACATAACTGCTGCGCCACCGTGTCATGGATTGAAAGGTATACCGAGCTACACTGGAATACTTTGTTTTTTACATGCTATTCAATCAGAACAGATAATACTACACATACATGCAATCAAGTAAAACTCAAGTGGATAGAGCAAAGAGTGCAGAGTGCAGAATATAGTTTTAGCATTGTAGGGCAATAGTTCTAGAGACAAAGTCCAATGTCCACAATGGGGCAGAGGTGAAAAGTCAGTACCCTAGTTAATGGAAGGATTGTTCAGAAGCCTAATAACAGAGGAGAAGAAACTTTACTGAGTCTGGTGGTTTGCATTCTCTAGCTTCTGTATCTTCTGCCAGATGGGAGTAGGGAGAAGAAGGAACGACCGGGGATGGGACAAGTCTTTGATTATGTTGGCTGCTTTCCCGAGGCAGGGTGGTGTAGATGGAGTCAATGGTGAGGAGTCTGCTCTGTGTGATGCACGGGGCAACATCTACAACTCTCTGCAATTTCCTGCGGTCTTGGGCAGAGCTGTTCCCAAATGAAGCTGCGATGCAACCCGACAGTCTGCTTTCTGTGGTGCGTTGGTAGATGTTTGTAAGAGTCGTTGGAGGCACGCCACATTTTCTCAGTCTCCTAAGGAATTTTATTGCACCTTGGGTACACACAATACACAAATATATGCAATGAGACTTCTACTGAAGAGAGATGGTCAGATACCAATGGAAAAAAGGAGACGCCGGAGGAGGGAGATGGCAGCCCTGCCGGCAGTCTGTTCATTTTTTCATCCTTTTTGTTATTTTTAGCGTTTGTTTAAAGTTTGTTTTAATGTTCTTCTGTTTGTTTTATGTGGGGGTCGGCGGGGGCGGGGGTCGGGGGAAACTTTATTTTCAGGTTCTTACCTTCTCGGAGAGGTGATCAAGTTTCGGATCACCTTCTCCGGGCTCGGCGGCCTACCATTGATGGAGTTGAAAAGCTACCTCGGACTGTCGTGAGCCCCACCGCAGGGCGCGGACTTAACATCGGAGCAGATCCCTTGCCTGGGATCGCTCCCAACGCGGCCTGCGGACTTACCATCAAGGGCTCGCAGTCTCGGGAGAGGCTAGTCGGGAGCTCCAACGCTGCAGAAGGTTCGTCCAGCCCCGACACGAGGTTCGATCGCCCAGCGCGGGGGGAGCTGACATCCCCCCCGATGCGGGAGCTGAACGCCTCCATGCGGAGGGCCCGTACGCTGCCGGCTATGGGAGTCAAGACCGTCCCGTCAACAGAGGGCTCGAGGCCCCCGACCAAGGAAGAACAAAAAGGGAAGGACTTGAACTTTATTTCGCCTTCCATCACAGTGAGGAATGTGTGGGAGTCACTGTGGTGGATGTTTATGTTAAAATGTGTTTTTTGAGTCTGTTGCTTTTTTAAAAATTGTATGACTGACCTGGCCAGTGAAATTTCACTACACCAATTGGTGTATGTGACAATAAATGAACCTTATGACCTTATGAACCTTATGAATTCAGTTGAAGTGGTCAATTGGAGAAGAAGATCCCGGCGAGCCGCGCCACACCCCGACGGCAGGCCTTGCTCGCCCACCACAGAACTGGGAGAGGGGAGCCACCGAGCCTGGCCGCTGCTCACCCGCGAAGACCGGGAACCAGAGAGGAGGTGGAGAGAGTGTGCGATGGCGGCGGATGATGGTTCGCGGGGCGAACTGGACTTAAGCGCCGTCTGCAACGGGCCTTTGTGGCTGGCTGTAGATGGGACTGTAAAATGTTGTCAAAACCTGGCGACTCTTGCATATTGGACTCAGTGGGCTGTTTCTATGCATTCTGTACTTAATTGGGGATTGTACTTATGTGTGGCAATAATCTTACTGATCTGTACATATTCTGTTGTGCTGCTGCATGTAAGAATTTCATTGTTCTGTCTGGGACATATGATAGCACTGGGCCTCTACTCGCTGAAGTTTAGAAGGTCGGGAGAGGGGGGCCTCATTGAAACGCACATAATAATGTAAGGCATAGATAGAGTGGATGTGAAAAAGATGCTTCCACTGGTGGGAGAGTCTTGGTCCAGAGGATATAGCCTCAGAGTTAAAGGTTTAAGAGGGAACTGCAGATGCTGGAAAAATCAAAGGTAGATAGAAATGCTGAAGAAACTCAGCGGGTGAGGCAGCATCTATGGAGCGAAGGAAAAGGAGTCTCGACCCAAAACGTCACCTATTCCTTCGCTCCATAGATGCTGCCTCATCCGCTGAGTTTCTCCAACATTTTTATCTACCTTCAGAATTAAAGGGCACTCTTTTAGAAAGGAGATGAGGAGAAACTTCTTAAGTCAGGAGGTAGCCAGTGGAATATTTTAAGGCAGAGATAGACACATTCTTGATTAGAACAGGTGTCAAGGGTTATGGGTGGAAGGCAGAAAAATGGGATTAGGAGGCAGAAATCTGCCATAATTGAATGGCGGAGTAGACTTGATGGGCCAAATGGCCTAATTCTACTATAATTTGTGAACTTGCGATCAGCAGTGCACTCACAGTCCCATAGCACACGATGCTGACAGACCAGGAATACCATGCCTGCTTCACACCTCACAGAAGCTTGGCAGCTAGGCAGAGTCACATGATGGGAGGGGAAGGTTGCAGCCAAAGCTGATGTCACAAACGCCTGAGCCAGCGACAATAGGGAGAGAATTCCAGGCATGCACAGGAAGTCGCTTTGAAGCCCTTGAAAAAAAAACAAACGCTTTGCAATCTTTTTTATCTTATCTGCCAGATGACATGAATCAGCCAAAAAGATTTGTGGAAAGAAGCCAAACGCAGAAAGAACAAGAATTAATCTGCTGGCATGCCATGCTGTGTTGGTGGTGATTAACTGTTTGAAATGTGTGCCATTGTTTACTGAAGTGAGAGGAAGTGACAATTGTTGTCCTGCTCTTTGCATTTAACAACTGTCACAGAGTCATTGAGTCTCACAGCATAGAAACAGGCCCTTCGGCCCAATTTGCCCACATCAACCAACATGTCCAATCTACACTAGTCCCACCTGCCTGCGTTTGGACCATATCCCTCTAAATCTGTCCTACCTTTACACCTGTCTAAATGTTTTTTTATATGTTTTGATAGATACCTGCTTCAACTACCTCCTCTGGCAGCTCATTCCATACACCCCTCAGGTTCCTATTAAATCTCTCCCCCCTCACCTTAAACCTACGTCCTCTGGTTCTCGATTCCCTCACTGTGGGCACAAGACTGGGCGTCCACCTGATCTATTCCTTTCATGATTTTGTACACCTCTGTAAGATCACCCCTTATCTTCCTGCGCTCCAAGGAATAGAGTCCCAGTCTGCGCAATCTCCCCCTGTAGCTCAGGTCCTTGAGTCCTGGCAACATCCTCATAAATCTTCTCTGTGCCCTTTCCAGCTTGACACCACCTTTCCCATAACATAGTGCCAGAAAATGAACACAATATTCTAAATGTGGCCTCACCAACATCTTATACAACTGCAACATGACCTCCCAACTTCTATAATTCTACCGTCTGAGGAAAGGTCTCAACCCAAAATGTCTATCTTAGTAGTTCTTCTAAATTATCTAAATGGCTCCAAATGACCCAAAGTGCTGGAGTAACTCAACGGGTCAGGCAGCATCTCTGGAGAATATGGATAGGTAACGTTTTGTGTCAAGACCCTTCTTCACAATTGGCTTAAAAGCACAATAGGTTATTCTGAGAGGATTATGAAAAGCTAGCAAGAAATGTAAGTTTTTGAAGAAGGGTCCCGCTCCAAAACATTGTCTGTCTATTCCTTTCACACCTGTGTCCACCTATCGCTTGCCAGGCTTTGTCTTGCTCTCACCCCTCTTCCAACTTCTTCACAATTGGCAATTACAATTACAAGTGCGGCACAGTAGCACAGTGGTATAGTTGCTGCCTTACAGCGCTAGTGACCCCGGGTTCAATCCTTACTACAGGTGCTGTCTGTACGATGTTGGTACATTCTTCCCATGACCGGCTTGGGATTTCTCCAGGTGCTCTAGTTTCCTCCCACACTCTAAAGACGTACAGGTTTGTAGGTTAATTGGCTTGGGTAAAATTGTAAATTGTCCCTTGTGAGTGTAGGAAAACGTGAGTGTGCAGGGATCACTGGTCTGTACAGACTCGGTGGATCGAAGAACCTGTTTCCGCATTGTATCAAAGTAAACTAAACTAATCTGCAGCCCATCTCGACATTGCATGCTTTGGCAAATGGGACCTTGCTCCTCAATTTGTGAACCACTCTCCTTTAAAGCTATCCTGCAAATCCATGCTTCATCGGGAGTGCACAGGCCCGAATGGTCAAATGGTGGAGTAGATTCGATAGGCCGAATGGCCTAATTCTGCTCCTATGACATGCATTTATGAACAATGTTTGTGCCGAACGTGATGCCAAGTTAAACTGATCTCATCTGCCTGCGCATGATCCATATCAATAGACAATAGACAATAGGTGCAGAAGTTGGCCATTCGGCCCTTTGAGCCAGCACCGCCATTCAATGTGATCATGGTTGATCATCCACAATCAGTACACCGTTCCTGCCTTCTCCCCATATCCTCTGACTCCACTATCTTTAAGAGCCCTATCAAGCTCCAGTTTAAATTCCAGTTGGAATATTTTGGAGGACCAAGTAACCAAGAACCAAGCTCTCTCTTGAAAGAATCCAGAGAACCGGCCTTCACCGCCCTCTGAGGCAGAGAATTCCACAGACTCACAACTCTCTGTGTGAAAAAGTGTTTCCTCATCTCCGTTCTAAATGGCCTACCACTTATTCTTAAACCGCGGCCCATGGTTCTGGACTCCCGCAACATGAGGAACATGTTTCCTACCTCTAGCGTGTCCAAACCTTTAATAATCTTATATGTTTCTATATCCCTCTATTTCCTGCACTTACATGTGCCTATCTAAAAGACTCTTAAACACCACTATCTTATCTGCCTTCACCACCACCCCGTGCAATGCGTTCCATGTCCCCACCACTATCGATAAAAAAACTTGTCCCGCGCATCTTCATTAAACTTTCTCCCTCTCACCTTATAGCTATGCCCTCTCGTCTTGGACAATTCAACCCTGGGAAAAAGGTTCTGACTGTCTGCCCTATCTATGCCTCTCATAATTTTATAAACTTCTATCAAGTCTCCCCTCAACCTCTGATGTTCCAGAGAAAATAATCCAAGTCGAACCAACCTCTCTCTCAGTAACTGAAGCCCTCTAATCCAGGCAGAATTCTGGTAAACCTCCTCTGCATCCTTTCCAAAGCTTCCAGATACTTCCTGTAATGGGGCGACCAGAACTGCATGCAATATTCCACATGCAGCCTAACCAAAGTCCTAAGTAAAGGAATTTTCCCCAGTGGCGGTGAGTGCAAGGATGCCAGTGGGAATGTGGGAAGAGTAAAGTTAGATCAGTGTGGGATTAGCATTAATGGGCACTTGACTGACTCAGTGGATTTTGGGCATGTTTCCACGCTGTATGACTTTGTGAAATGCCGTTGTCTTGCTCTGCATTTCCAGGCATGTTAAATATTTTTATCTTCACATCTTTCCTGCAATATGGTGGCCAGAACTGAACACAAATTTTTCAAGCAGTGTTTTAACCTCAAGAAGATGGTATCAATAGATCCAAAGATCCCACCATTCCCCGCCTGTCTCATCTGTCCATCATCTCCCAGGTAGGTAGAACTAGCATAGATGGGACATGTTGGTCGCTATGTGCATGTTGGGCCGAAGGGCCTGTTTCCATGCTTTATGCATTTAAACTTTTCAGGTTTCCCTCTTGCAGTAACCAGGAAGTTTTTTACTCCCGTTGTTAAATGAGAGTTCTTTGTTTAGTTTAGTTTAGATTTTAGGCCTTATACTTTATTGATACAGCACAGAAACAAGGCCTTAGGCCCATCGAGTCCACACCAACCAGTGATCACCCCATACGCTAACACTATACTACCCACTAGGGCTAATTTACAATTTTACCGAATCCAATTAACCTACAAACCTGCACTTCTTTAGCGTGTGGGAGGAAACTTCCATGCTTTATGACTCTATGACTTATCCGGGCCGTGCTCTCTTCTCACTGCTACCACCGGGCAGGAGGTACAGAAGCCTGAAGTCCCACCACCAGGTTCAGGAACAGATACTTTCCTACAACAATCAGGTTCTTGATCCGACCCGCACAACCCTGACCTCTGTACTAATGTATTTTATTTTTACAGTCTTTTCTTTCTTACTGTCATGTAGAATTATGTATAATTTCTAGTCATAGATTCATAAAGCAGAAACAGGCCTTTCGGCCCAACTCGACTATGCTGACCAAAATGCCCCATCTACATTAGTCCCACCTGCCTGTGATTGTTCCATATCCTTCAAAACCTTTCCTATCCAAGTACCTGTCTAAATATATTTCCTAAATGTTGTGATGGTACCTGCCTTAACTATATTCTCCGGCAACTCGTTCCATATACCCACCACCCTCTGCGTGAAAAAATTGCTCCTCAGGTTCCTGTTAAAACATTTCCTTCTCACATTAAGCCTATGTCCTCCGTGCCTTCACCCTATCTATTCCTCTCATGATCTTGTACACCTCAATAAGATTACCCCTCATCCTCCTGCTCTCCAAAGGAAGAAGGTCCTAGCCTACCAAACCTCTCCCTGTAGCTCAGGCCCTCAAGTCCTGGCAACATCCACGTGAATCGTCTCCAAGTTATTCTAGGATGATAGCATAATGGTTCATTTACAGGACCAGCCACTAAAGTTTGATATCACTGATACAGAGATGTAAGTTCATACTATGGCGATGGGGGAACTTAAGTTAAATGGAATATAAGAAAAAAGATTGAATTAGTAACTGTGACCGGAAAACCACCAGACTGTCATGAAACCACAAGTCATTCTTTAATATCCATCAAAGTAGGAAACTGCTATATTTAACTGGCCTGGTATAGATGTGTCTTCACTCCTCCCAATATGAGTCATTGAGCCTTAGAGTCATACAGTGTGAAAAAGGCTCTTCGGCCCAATGCCCACGTCGACCAATATGCCCAATTTACATTCAACTTTAGACTTTAGAGATACACAGTGGAAACAGGCTATTTGGCCCACTGAATCCGTGCCAATCGGTGAAGATTGGGTGGACTGGGTTTCTCCATTACAAAGACATGCCAGTTTATAGGTAACAAGGCTTCTGTACATTGTCCCTAGTTTAGTTTAGTTTATTGTCATGTGTACCGAGGTACAGTGAAAAGCTTTTGTTGTCTGCTAACCAGTCAGCAGAAAGACTACACATGATTACAATCATGCCATCCACAGTGTACAGATACATGATAAAGGGAATAACATTTTGTGCAAGATAAAATTTAGTAAAGTCTGATTAAAGATGGTGCGAGGGTCTCCAATGTCAATGGACATTAGTGTGTAGGATAGAACTAGGGCACAGGTGATCGATGTTTGGCACGGACTCGGTGCACCGAAGGGCCTGTTTCCATGCTGTGCCTCTAAACTAAATTAAACTAACATAGAAACATAGAAAATAGGTGCAGGAGTAGGCCATTCGGCCCTTCGAGCCAGCACCGCCATTCAATATGATCATGGCTGATTATCCAACTCGGTATCCCATACCTGCCTTCTCTCCATACCCCCTGATCCCTTTAGCCACAAGGGCCACATCTAACTCCCTCTTAAATATAGCCAATGAACTGGCCTCAACTACCTTCTGTGGCAGAGAATTCCACAAATTCACCACTCTCCGCTGGTCAACAGAGCTGGTGTCCTCTCCACCCTGTTGAATGGAGCCGAGTCATGGACCACGTACAGCAGGCACCTGAGAGCCCTGGAACAATACCATCAAAGATCCTTACGAAAGATTCTGAGGATCAGCTGGGAGGACAAACGCAGCAACATCAGCGTTTTAGAGGAAGCCAACATGACCAGCATCACCACCACAATAATGCAGCACCAACTTCGATGTACTGGCCATGTCATCACCAAGTCCAACACATGTCTCCCTAAACAAATACTGTACTCTCAATTGACAGAAGGCCGGCGAGCCCCCCGGCGGGCCAAAGAAACGCTTCAAGATCAACATCAAGAAGCCTGAAGAAATTCCACATCACATCGAGCAACTGGGAGCACATTGCACTGGACAGGCGCTCCTGGAGGAAATCCGTGCAGGAAGGAGATGCACGTCATGAAATTGAACTACGCCGTGTCGCAGAGACAAAGCGACAGCATCGTAAGGAGAGAGGTGAAAGGAGTTCGACGACTACCAATCACCGCCAGTCGCCACTGCCTACGTTGCACCAAGATGTGTGGGTCGCGGATCGGCCTCTACAGACATCTGCAGACCCACAAGTAGACGACCCTATGGAGAGGAGAGGACAGGACAGTCATACTCGTTTCGAGTGATTGCCGATGATGATGACCAGTGCGCAGAATATAGTTGACTGCATTACAGTAAAGGGAACTATACTAGAGTGCAGAATGATGTTGCAGCATAACAGATACAGAGAAAGTGCATGTAACAAAAAGTGCAAGGGATGCAATAAGGTTGGTTGGAATATCAGGACTACATGCGGTAAATGAGGGGACCGTTCAGTAACCCGATAATTTATTGAATTATATTTTTACACTGATCCTGAAGACTGCAACAACCAGGTTCAGGAATAGCTACTTCCCCACAGCCATCAGGCAATTAAACCTGGCTCGGACAAAACTCTGATTATTATGAACCCATTTTCTGTTATTTGCACTTTATCAATTTATTTATCCATGTGTGTATATATTTATATTATGGTATATGGACACACTTACAGTATCTGTTTTGTAGTAAATGCCTACTATGTTCTGTGTGCTTAAGCAAAGCAAGAATTTCATTGTCCTATACAGGGACACATGCCAATAAACTCACTTGAACTTGATCTCTTATTTTTGCAGCATTTTTTATGTGCAATTTACATCTTCTTCTTCTTTTCGTGTCTTTGAAGCTGGTTGGTTATATGACAATTTCCCATTCCTTTACACAGTCCTTTGTGTTTTTATTGAACACTGCAAGATCCTTAGGGCTGCACTGGTTGGGTAGTAGGGGGCAGACAAGGCAGTGCTGCATTGTATGGTCCTCTTCTCCACATTCACAGGTGGTTTACATGAAAATTACTTTTGTGTGTAGCCTGAGTTTAAGTGTCTCTTTTTCATTGTACCCACACGCATGGGTTTTCTCTGGGTGCTCCGGTTTCCTCCCACACCCCAGAGATGTGTAGGTTTGTAGGTCAATTGCCTTCTGTGAATTGTAAATTTATCCCGAGTGTTGGTCGGCACGGACTCATTGGGCTGGTGGATCTGTATAATCTATAATCTACAGTCTAAAGTAGACATTTGGTGGAGTTACAACACTATATTTCAGTGGTCCCACTTGTTCAGTCAGGTAATTAATCCACAGGAACATGGAATTCTCTAAATGTTGGTAACTGACCCACAAACAGCCCCTTCCCCCTTTTTCCCTTCCCCCCCTTTTCTTCCTCCTCCCCATCACTCCTTTCCCCGGAACCCAGGCTGATCTTGTACCAGTTTCTCCCCTCCCCTCCCCCCCCCCCCCCTCCACTTGCATCATTTCCAATGGCTGCATCTCACAACTCTTTGTCTTTTTTGGCTCAACCCTGTCTTTTCATCTCTGGCCTTTGTCCACCAATCTGGCTATCAAATAACCCCCTCGTCCTTGTTCACCTATTGCTGCCCGTACTCTGCCCTGCACCTCCTTTCTTTCCCCCTCCCTCACTGAGAACAGGAACAGGGCGATCAAAAGCTGCCATGGCCAGATGGGGCTATGAAACTGGCCAAACCACCTGTGAATGTGGAGAAGAGGACCATACAATGCAGCACTGCCTTGTCTGCCCCCTACTACCCAACCAGTGCAGCTCAAAGGATCTTGCAGTGTTCAACAAAAACGCAAAGGACTGTGTAAAGGAATGGGAAACTGTCATATAGTCAACCAGCTTCAAAGACTCGAAAAGAAGAAGAAGACTGCAATCAGTCTGACGAAGGGTCCCGACCCGAAACATCACCTCTCCAGAGATTCATCCTGACCCGCTGAGTTACTCCAGCACTTTGTGTATTTCCTCAATAATTCATGATGGAACCCTCCATCCAAATTATTTCAATGGTTTACATGTGCCTGGACTGATAGGCCTGACTAATGGAAAGTTTATGAGTGATTTTTCTCTCCCAGCAACATTAAAAGCAAAATTGGCTCAAACTATATTTATAGAGAGAGGACATACTTAGAGGAAAAAGTGCCTTGCTAACCTTATCCTATTTGCATTGATTTTAGGAATGCTTAATGACAAAGACAGGCTTACATTTGTGTAGAATCGTTCAGTGCCTCAAAATATCCTGCAGCATTTGATATTCAATTAAGTACCGGTATTATAAAATACAGTAGATTCTGAGCATTAGGAACAACAAAACAGTCAATGTGCACAGTTTCCCAAACAGCGACGTGGTAATGCAGGGCTGTCAACATTGGGTGAGAGTTGAGAGTGAGAAATTGCGAGGGAGTGTAGTGACTGAGGGGGGGAGGGTGTGGGAGGGGGTGTTCCCCCTCCCATAGTAGGCTCCAGAGGTGGCACCAACACCCCGGTCTGCTCCTGGCTTTGGGTCGGGTTAAAACTCCATGGGGTGTGGACAGAGCCGCCGGAGGTGAGGGTGGGAGGTGTGTGCCGTGCCTCAGGGAGGAAGGGGGAGGGGGGTTGGTGCTGGGACCACCGCCGCCGTGTCTCACCTATCACACCATCTGCATGGGAGAAACTAAACTACTTTTTTCCCCCCCAAAATCATCCCACAGGCCGGTAGTTTGATAACCCTGCTTTAAACCAATCCCCTCTAGTGCTTGAATCACATATCCTGGGAAAAAGACTATGCATTCACCTGATAATCCCCTCATGGTTTTTACTCACCTCTAAACCAATTTTTGCTTTATTTTGAACTTTCAGCACCCGCAGATATTTGAGCGTGAGAAATTTTGTGATCAGCGTGAGAGCATGAGAATTTTGTGAAATGCGTGAGTCTCACGCTCAATGCGTGAGAGTTGGCAGTCCTGCTAATAATGCAAACATTTTATGCAAGTTCCAATTGTTTGGACAAAAATCACTTATTACTGCTTTATAGCAATTAAGTTACTTTAAGACCATTTCAGAAATGATGGCACTCGACAAACAATCAACTAACAAATTAAAGCAAACTAAAAATAAATAACATGTTCCCTTTCCTGACTCGACCTCATAACGCTGTTAACGCTGTTAATAGAGCAAAGGGATATTAATCTCAAGAATCAAAATGGGGAAAGTGGGGACAATTTTGCTTAAATGGTCATTCTAAGCCCATTCAGATCTTCATCAGAGTTATACAACATGTACGTGGCTGGCCCAATTTGTCCATAATGATCAAGTTGGCATTCTGCGTGCCCAGGGACTGGCTGCCGTTCCCAGATCAGCTCGCGTCCCAGGGACAGGCTGCAGTTCTCAGGTCGGCTCGCCTGCCCCAACCCTGCGAAAACAAATTGAAAAAAAACGTGGTTTTTCGGGTTACGGGCCGGATTCAGCCCGTGTGCCGTAGGTTGCCGAACCCTGTCCTAGATGCTTGGCCTCATTGTGGTCCTCCCCATGTTTTACAACAGATTCACCTGGTTAGTTTTATCTACGGCTGCTTCATGTTGTCGGCGGCTGCACATCCAACCAAGAAAGAAGAGAAGAGAAGAGATGCGATGTCACTCACAGCCGCCAACTGACGCGCTTCCCCAGACCGCACAGATCACAAAAGACAAACTGTGCAGGGACTGAAGACAGCGTGAGAATTCTGTCATCAGCGTGAGAATTGGCTGAAATATGTGACTCTCACGCTCAAAGCGTGAGAGTTGGCAGCCCTGTCTAAGGCCAGGATGTGACAACAGAGCACAGGGAGACACACACAAAAGAAACAACACACACACAAACAGACACACACAACACACACACACACACACAGCACACACACACACAGCACATAGACACAGCACACACACACACACACAACAAGGAAGACACACACACACAATGAGAGACACACACAGGGAGACACACCAGACACCACAACACACACACACACAGGGAGACACACACAGGGAGGCACACAACACACACAAGGAGCACACAGGGACACAAGACAACACACACAGACAACACACACACACCTCCCCCCCCCATGATCCCCCCTCCCCCTCTTTCCTCCCCTCCCTCTCTCCCCCCCTCCCTCTCTTTCCTCCCCTCCCTCTCTTTCCTCACCCTCCCTCTTTTTCCTCACGCTTCCTCTTTCTCCCCTTTCTCCTTCCCTTCCTTCATCCCCTTACAACATTCCCTCCCCCTGTCTCTCTTTGACTCCATCTCTCCCTTTTTTTCTTTCTCTCTCTCTCTCTCTCTTTCTCCCCTCCCTCTCTTTCCCCGGCTGTCTGGCGGGCACGGTGTAGCGTGGATTGGCGGCGTTAGCGCTGCCGAGTTGAAGGGCAGGAGGGAGGGAGGGAGGGAGGGAGGGAGCGAGGTTGCCGCGGCAGCCGGAAGCGCAGCGCTCGCAGACGGCGCACAAAAGCGCTGACACCCGCTGCCCGGGACCGATGCGCTTCCTCAATCCGTGCAGATCGCTGTCATGTGGCACAAAGAGACAAACTGCAGCCAAGATCCTATAGCTCCGCTATAGGGTCTTTGCTGTGCAGGGACTGAAGACAGCGTGAGAATTCTGTCTTCAGCGTGAGGGCGTGAGAATTGGCTGAAATGCGTGAGTGTCGCTCTCAAAGTGTGAGAGTTGGCAGCCCTGTTACGGTAATGGCTGGACAACTTGCTGTATTGTGTAGGAAGGAATTGCTGATGCTTGTTTAAACCAAAGATAGACACAAAAAGCTGGAGTAACTCAGCAGGACAGGCAGCATATCTGGAGAGAAGGAGTGGGTGACGTTTTGGTTCGAGACCTTCTCTCCAGAGAGACTGCCTGTCCCGCTGAGTTACTCCAGCTTTTTGTGTCGAACTTGTTGTATTGTTACTTGTTGCATTACTCTGACTGACCTGTCAAACCTATCAGTTCCTCAATCCTGCCCCACCATTCACTATATTCATGGCTAATCTTCCCCAGGAAGTTCGGCATGTCCCCAACAACCCTCATCAACTTTTACAGATGCGCCGTGGAAAGCATTTTATCGGGATGCATCACAGCAGGTCTTGGGAACTGCTCCATCCAAGACCGCAAGAAATTGCAGAGTTGTGGAAGCAGCCCAGGCCATCACACGAACCAACCTCCCTTCCATCAACTCCATCTACACTTCACGCTGCCTCGGCAAGGCCACCAGCATGATCAATGTTGAGTCTCACCCTCCCTCTTCTCCCCTCTCACATCAGGCAAGAAATACAGGTTTGAAAATGCACACCTCCAGATTCAGGGAGAGTTTCTTCCCATCAGGTAACTGAACCATTCTCTCACCAGCTAGAGAGCGGTCCTGACCTCCCATCTACCTCATTGCAGACCTTTGATCCATATTTAATCTGACTTTACAGTACTTTATCTTTCACTGTACCTCAGTACACATGACAATAATAATAGACCTAAACATGAAGGTAACCAGAAACTTGCTGAGAGGGGAGTGGTAAATGAGGTTTACATGGACTTCAACATAAGCTGGACCTGATTATTATCATGGTGAATCTGTGGAATTCATTGCCACACATGGCTGTGGAGGCCAAAACAGGATATTTTTTAAGTGTAGACTATTTGGCTCCTGATTAGTAAGAGCATCAAACATTATAGGGAGAAGGCAGGAGAATGGGGTTCAGAGGGGAAAATAGATCAGCCATGATCGAATGAAGGAGGTCTTGATGGGCCGAATGGCCTAATATTGCTCCTAAAGGGCCTGTCCCACGAGCATGCGACCTGCATGCGGCAAGCGCGACCAAACCGGAAGCGGGGGCCTCGCGGAGGTCGAGTGAATGACGTGAAGTTCGAGCGAAGTCCGCGGGAAGTTCGCTCGTGACGTACGGCGCCAAGACATGCGTATGGCGTCGAGACGCTGCGCACGCCCATCGAGGCTGTACGTACGGCGTCGAGGCGGCTGCGGGCCGGCAGGCCGTTACCGCGCGGAAATTTTGAACACGGTCAGTTTTTCGGAGCCCCGCGCGATGTCGGGACCAGCTCCGCACAACTCCATACGGCTCCGGCGATCGAAGTGGGACCGGCCCCGCGAGGCCGTACGGCTCAAGCGACCACATTAGGTCGAGCTTGCCGCATGCAGTTGCATGCTTGTGGGACAGGGCTTTAAGTCTTATGATCTTATTATTTATGTTTAGTATTATCTGTTCTGATTTGATAGCATGCAAAACAAAGCTTTCACTGCACCTCTGTAGTTTAGTTGAGAGCTGAATGAACCATAGAAACAGGCCATTCCGCCCACCGAGTCCACGCTGGCCAGTGATCACCCCGTACACTTGCACTAGCCAACACACCAGGGAGAATTTACAATTTACAGAAGTCAAATAACCTACAAACCTGTACATCTTGAGTGTGGGAGGAAAGCGGAGCACCAGGAGAAACAGCACGCGGCCACAGGGAGAACGTACAAACTCCGTACAGATAGCAACTGTACTCAGGGTCAAACCTGGGTCTCTGGCGCTGTAAGGCAGCAAGTCTTACCGCTGTGCCACTGTACTGCCCTGCTCTTTAAAACACACAGGGAGAGTGTGTGGCATTCACCAGGGGTAGAATTAGCAGACTGTGTTTGGTTAACCTCTCGTTTGATAGATGATACCTTCAGCTGCAAGGGATGAGTCAATACTGCAGTGGAGCGTAGGCCGAAAATTTACACTTCAGTCTCTGGAGTGAACTTGAACCCATGAACTTGTGGCTGCCACTTCTGCATCAATCATTAATTACAAAAACAAGATATAATTAACATGTGGAAACAAGAAACTGCAGACGCTGGTTTACAAAAATAAAGACACAAAGTGCTGGAGTAAATCAGCAGAGCAGCACAGTGAGTTGCTGCCTTATAGAGCTCGAGACCCGGGTTTGATCCTGCCTACGGATGCTGTTTGTACTGTTTGTAGTGTCTACCTGTGACCACGTGGGTTTTCTCCGGGTACTCCAGTTTCCTCCCACACTCCAAAGTCGTACAAGGTTTGTAGGTTAATTGGCTTAGATAAAAATTGTAAATTGTCCCTAGTGTGTAGGATAGTGCTAGTATACAGGGTGATCGGCTGGTCGGCACAGACCTGGTGGGCCGAAGGGCCCGTCTCCACTCTGTAATGTCTAAATCCTCTGGAGAGCATGGACATGGGTCAGGACCTTTCTTCATTAACATGTTTCACTCACCAAGAGAGTAATCTTCAAAGATTTAATGGGAACCTGAGGGGCAACATTTTCACACACATGGGGATCTGGATGTATGAATCTTTAGAGTCTTGTGTTCAATTGTTCTCAGTAATGAGGACAGCTAAAAGTGTGCTGGTGGGTATAACAATAGTAAGGAGCAATGAACTGCAGATGCTGGTGTACACAAAAGGACAGAAAGTGCTTGAGTATAAATATAAACTGCAGGTGCTGGTTTACCAAGCAAAGACACAAAACGTTGGAGTAACTCAGCAGGTCAGGCAGCATCTCTGGAGATCATGGATAGATGATAAAATGTGTAGGAAAGAACTGTAAGTGCTGGTTTAAATCAAAGGTAGACACAAAATGCAGGAGTAACTCAGCGGGACAGGCAGCATCTCTGGAGAGAAGGAACAGATGACGTTTCGGAGAGGTGATATTTCGGGTCAGGAATCTGCTGCAGACTGAAGTGCTGGAGTAATACAGTGGGCCCTGTCCATGTTCTCCAGAGATACTGCGTGACCTGCTGAGTTACTCCAGCACTTTGGTTCCTTCTGCATTTCATTGTCCTTATTTTTTATTATCTTTTGAAAGGTGTGACCATCACTATCTTCTATTGCCTGTCTACTGGACAGAGAAGTTTGTTGGGTAATATAGGGTCAACATTTTGCCATAGATATGGAGGCACCTATGACCCAGACTATAACCTTGCAGTTGTCTAACCAAGCTGAGATGCATCCCGATAGAATGCTTTCCACAGACCGCCCCTGTCTACCCAGGTGGGTGTGAATGATCCCGCTGTATCAATCTGAAGAATACCAGGAATGTGCTGACTACCACCTAGTCCACTGGACCAGATCTTGTTTCACAGTTTGTATCCCTTTGTTATCACCTCCTCCACAGTCAACAATGTACCTTGGCAATCGATGTCGTCTCTGATTGTTCTGTACCTATTCCTGCCTTTAGTTTCCCTCTCACCTGACTCTGTCACAAGAAGGGTCTCGACCCTTAACATCACCTATTCCTTTTCGCCAGCGATGTTGCCTGACTTGCTGAGTTACTCCAGCATTTTGTGTCTACCATCCGGCCAAAATGGCTGCTGATGTTTGGGAAGCTCATGGAACCAATGGTCCCTGCTGCTGTTTCTCCATCACAACGATGGCTCCAATTCTAAACTACTTTATCATCTACACTGAGGTGCATTAACAGCAAACTTTTTCTTTAGCAGGGTCTCCAATGGGCTGTGGTGTGCGTGGGGAGAATCCCTATGGAACCGTTAACGTTGAGTGTGGAATGTTGGAGTTAGATCCTGGAGCTTGGGAGAAGAGAGGAGTGAGGCGCTGCCAGAGATGGGGACTGTTAATGGAGTGTCTCAGCCCGACATGAACCAGTGCCAGCATTTGGAATTAAACTTCTTCCCTTTTATGGCTCTCTCCTGGAACCCTGGCCGGGTGATGAACTGCAGCGGATCCACCAGTTGGATATTCTGGGATCCAAGAGTTATCTTAAAGCGCTCTCTCATTTATCGTAACTGAGCTACCTCCCTAAACAGACGCTCTCACACACACGTATACACATGCACATGCACACACACATGCAGGTGCAAACACATGCAAACACACACACATATATGTGCATGCACGCACACACATACGGACACACATTCACACGCATATGCACAAACAGACACACATGTATGCATGCACACACATATACAGGCACATAAACACACATGCATATACACATGCATACACATGCAGGCACGCTCACACATACATGTGCACACATACACACACATGCATGCACACATGGGTCAAATAGTCTATTTAAACATCATAATAAATATGTCAATATCGTACAGTGCTTCACACCAATCCCCTATATAACTCGATATTATAATATATTCAGAATAACCAATTGCCTTCAACTAGCTTTCCTACTCACTTGTACCAGCAAATGATCGATGCTCTGGGACAGAAAGATCTCTCTGTGGAGAACCACGTTATGAACAATCTCCACTGACTGTGGAGGTCATCTCACTTATATACACTAGATGAAAGCCCTTGTGGCTGAATCACTACTTCGAACTGAGAAAACCTATTGACTTCAAGAGGTGATAGATTCAGGCAGCTACAGGCAATGATAGAACACCGTAATCAGACAGTTTTCTTAAATGCTTCAGGCAATAGGTTGCTCTCTCCATGAGATGCGAACATCAATCGACAGCTTGTAGAGCTAACACTGTACCGGAGACCCGGGTTTGACCCCGACTTCGGGTGTTGTTTGTGTGGAGTTTTGCATGCTCTCCCTGTGACTACGTGGGTTTCCTCCGGGTACTCCAGTTTCCTCTCACATTCCAATGACATGCTAGTGTTTAGGTTGCTTGGCCTCTGTACAAATTGCCCACTAGTGCGTAGGGAGCAGAAAAGAAAGTGGGATAACATGGAAGACACAAAGTGTTGGAGTAATTCAACTTGTCAGGCAGCATCTCTAGAGACATGGATAGGTGACATTTTGGGTCGGGACCCTTCTTGGGTGGCACAGTGGCACAGCACCGGAGACTCAGGATTGCTCCTGATCTCAGGTGCTGTTTGTGTGGAGTTTGCACGTTCTCCTTTTGACTGCATGGGTTTCTTCCGGGTATTCTGTTTTCTCCCCACATCCAAAAGACGTGTGGGTTTGTAGGTTAATTGGCCTCTGTACAAATTGCCCCCTAGTGTGTAGGGAGTGGATGAGAAAGTGGGATAACATAGAAGACACAAAGTGCTGGAGTAATTCAACTGGTCAGGCAGCATGTCTGGAGAACATGGATTGGTGACATTTCGGGTCTGTATTTTTCTTCAGACTGAGTGTGAACCAGCATCTGCAATTCTTTATTTTTTCTGGGATAACGTAGAATTAGTGTGAATGGGTGACCAATGGTCAGCGTGGACTCAGTGGACTGTAGGGCCTGTACCCATGCTGTATCTCTAAACTAAAGCATAATCTCTATTGTAACATTCTGTGTGCTACCACTATGTTTCAAAACTATCTAGAGTTGACAGCATCACATATCTCATTTTGTTTCAATGCCTAACAGTGGGTCCATTAATCTGTTTTGAGTAAGGAAATACGAACAATTCCCTTCGGAACTGCAGATGTGCCTGACATGCCACAATCAATTCTCTCAGGAAAAGACCCACTTACCAGAAAAAAAATTGAAAGCTCGGAAATTGTCATTTAGTCGACAGCCTCTCTTCCTTTGCTATCATTACTACCAGAAATGTTATATTTAATCTCTGCTCTTTCGGCCATATGACACTAATTCCTTGGAGTGCAGGAGGATGAGGAGTGATCTTATAGAGGTGTATAAGATCATGAAAGGAATAGATCGGGTAAATGCTTTTACCCAGCTTAAGGGAATTGAGAACCAGAGGACATAGGTTTAAGGTGAGGGGGGGAGGGGGGGCAAGATTTTGTTTAAAGATATAATGCGGTAACAGGCCTTTCGGCCCACAGAGTCCGCAGCGACCAACGATCCCCGTACATTAACACTATCCTACACACATTAGGGACAATTTACACAGACACCAAGCCCATTAACCAACATACCTGTACGTCTTCACATAGCTTCATGGTCGGCAGAGGAGCGGCAGGTGCAGGAGTGAGTGCGGGGATTTAATTAACAAATCGGTAAGTTGGCGAATTAGTCAATTTATCAGCTAAATTAAGCAAGGTTTGCTCTCGGGCAGCCTTGTCGAGGGAAGTGCCTTGTGAGAAAAGTGCGAGTCTTTGGCTCGAGTGTCTTGTGAGAAAAGTGCGAGTCTTTGGCTCGAGTGTCTTGTGAGAAAAGTGCGAGTCTTTGGCTCGAGAGTCTTCGGGGAGGAGGCTGATGGAGGAGACTACATCAAAAGTTGGAGAGGGTGAGACGCAGTGAAGAAATGACAGGTAAGCTGATTGAATGTGATGCTTGTAGAATGTGGGAGGTCAGGGACACTGACGGTGCCTCTGGCTGCTACAACTGTGGAAAGTGTGGCCAGGTTCAGCTCCTGAAGGACTGTGTTGGGGCACTGGTGAGGCAAATGGATGACCTCAGGATCATCCGGGAAAATGAGAGTTTCCTGGACAGGACCTACAGCGAGATTGTTACACTGAAGGTACCGGAAGAGAGAAGGTGGGTGACGATGAGGAAGGGAAGGAAGGTTGGAGTACAGGAGACCCCGGGGGATGAACCACTTGAAAACAGTTTCACCCTCATGGAAGCTGTCGGGAGAGAAGACTCTGCATGTCAGCACAAATGACGTCGGGAAGAAGAGGAAAGAGATTCTGCAGCTCGGAAGAAGGCTGAAAAGCAGGACCTCCAGGGTAGTTATCTCTGGTTTGCTTCCAGTTCCTTGTGCTGGTGAGGGCAGGAACAGGGAGATAGGGGATCTGAATGTCTGGCTGAGGAGCTGGTGCAAGAGGCAGGGATTTAGATTCTTAGACCACTGTGATCTGTTTTGGGGTAAGTGTGAATTGTACAAAAGGGACGGGTTGCACCTTATCAGGCGGGGACCAGCATTCTGGCAGGCAGGTTTGCCACTGCTACATGGGTGGGTTTAAAACTAAATAGTGGGTTGGAGGAGACATACTGAAAATATAAGGATGGAATTAAATGGGAAAGAGAGTATAAGAAAAGTTAAGAAAGACCCCAGAATTAACGGGGCAGAAAGCTCATAAAGGGATAGGAGAGTATGGCCAAGTGAAATAAGATTCGATGTGAAAGGTGAGGTGAGTAATGGATTAAAAGTATATGAATACACAAAGTATAAGAAGTAAAGTGGTGAGCTTGAGGCCCAGTTACAGATTGGTAGATATGACATTGTGGGGATTACAGAGACATGGCTGCATGAGGATTGGGACTGGGAACTGAGTTATCTACAGGCCCCCAAACAGTAGCCTGGATTTAAGGTGCTAGTTGCAGCAGGTTAAAATTGGCATGTAACAAAGGTAATGCCACTGTGGTTATGGGAGATTTCAGTAGGCAGGTAGACTGGGAAAATCAGGTTGGTTCTGGACCCCAAGAAAGGGAGTTTGTAGAGTGCCTCCGAGATGGATCCTTAGAGCAGCTTGTACTGGAGCCTATCAGAGAGAAGGAATTCTGGATTTAGTGTTGTCTAATGAACCAGATTTAATAAGGGAAATCAGGGTAAAGGAACCGCTAGGAGGTAGTGACCATAATATGATCAGTTTTAATCTGCAATTTGAGAGAGAGAAGGTTAAATCAGAAGTGTCGGTGTTGCAGTTGAACAAAGGGGACGATGAAGGCATGAGAGAGGAGCTGGCAAGGATGACTGGAAAAGAATCCTAGCAGGAATGACAGTGAAACAGCAATGGCAAGAATTTCTGGGCATAATCCAGAAGATGCAGGATCATCTCATTCCAAAGAGGAAGAAAGATTCTAAGGGGAGTAAGAGGCAACCATGGCTGACAAGGGAAGTTAGGGTTGGAATAAAACTAAAAGAAAAGGTGTATAACATAAGCAAAGAGTAGCGGGAAGCCAGAGGATTGGGAAACTTTCAAAGGACAACAGAAGGTAACTAAAAGGGCAATACGGGATGGGAAGATGAAGTACGAGGGTAAGCTGACCAAAAATATAAAGAAGGATAGTAAAAGCTTCTTTAGGTATGTTAAGAGAAAAAGATTAGTAAAGACAAATGTGGGTCTCGTGAAGGCAGAATCAGGTGAAATTATTATGGGGAACAAGGAAATGGCAGAAGAGTTGAACAGGTACTTTGATTCTGTCTTCACTAAGGAAGACACAAACAATCTCCCAGATGCACTAGAGGACAGAGGATCTAGGGAGACAGAGAAACTGAAAGAAATTTGCATTAGGTGAGAAAAAGTATTGGGTAGATTGATGGGACTGAAGGCTCATAAATCCCCAGGGCCTGATGGTCTGCATCTCAGGGTACCCAAGGACATGGCTCTAGAAATCATGGACACATTGGTGATCATTTTCCAATGTTCTATAGATTCAGGATCAGTTCCTGTGGATTGGAATGTAGCTAATGTTATCCCACTATTCAAGAAAGGAGCGAGAGAGAAAATGGTGAATTATAGACCAGTTAGCCGGACATCGGGGGTGGGGAAGATGCTGGAGTCAATTATTAAAGAAGTAATAACACTGCATTTGGATAGCAGTAAAAGGATTTGTCTAAGTCAGCATGGATTTATGAAGGGGAAATCCTGCTTGACTAATCTTCTGGAATTTTTTGAGGATGTGACAAGTAAAATGGATGAAGGAGAGCCATTGGATGCAGTGTATTTCAGAAAGCCTTTGATAAAGTCCCACACAGGAGATTAGTGGGCAAAATTAGAGCACATGGTATTGGGGGTAGGGTATTGACATGGATAGAGAATTGGTCGGCAGACAGGAAACAAAGAGTAGGAATGAACGGGTCCCTGTCAAAATGGCAGGAAGTGGCGAGTGTAAGGCTGCAAGGCTCGGTGCTGGCGCCGCAACTATTTACCATAATTATTAATGATTTGGATGATGGGATTAAAAGTAACACTAGTAAATTTGCAGATTACACAAAACTGGGTGGCAGTGTGAACTGCGAAGAGGATGCTCGGAGGTTGCAGGGTGAGTTAGACAGGTTGAGTGAGTGGGCAGATGCATGGCAGATGCAGTATAATGTAGATAAATGGGAGGATATCCACTTTGGCGGAAAGAACAAGGAGGCAGATTATTATCGCAATGGAGTCAGATTAGGAAAAAGGGAAGTGCAATGATACCTGGGTGTCCTTGTACACCAGTCACTGAAAGTAAACATGCAGGTACAGCAACGAGGTTCTTCTGCATTTGTACAGGGCCCTGGTGAGACCACATCTGGAGTATTGTGTGCAGTTTTGGTCTCCTAATTTGAGGAAGGACATCCTTGCTATTGAGGCTGTGCAACGTAGGTTCACGAGGTTAATCCCCGGGATGGCGGGACTGTCATATGAGGAAAGATTGGAAAGACTGGGCTTGTATTCACTGGAATTTAGAAGGATGAGAGGGGATCTGATAGAAACGTATAACATTATAAAAGGACTGGACAAGCTAGATGCAGGAAACATTTCCCCAATGTTGGGGGAATCCAGAACCAAGGGCCACAGTTGACGAATAAGGGGGGGGGTGGCATTTAAAACTGAGATGCGAAAAAACATTTTCAGCCAGAGAGTTGTGAATTTGTGGAATTCTCTGCCACAGAAGGCAGTGGAGGCCAATTCACTGGATGAATTTAAAAGAGAGTTAGATATAGCTCTAAGGGCTAGCAGAATCAAGGGATATGGGCAGGCACGGGTTTCTGTTTGTGGATGATCAGCCATGATCACAATGAATGGCAGTGCATGCTCATATGGGTCAAAAGGGCCAAATGGCCCCCTCCTGCACCTATTTTCTATGTTTCTAAGTCTGGCGTGTGGGTGGAAACCGAAGATCTCGGAGAAAAGCCAGACTGTCACAGGGAGAACGTACAAACTCTGTATTGTCAGCAAATAGCATATATTTAATAGGAACCTGAGGGGTAACCTTTTTATACAAAGGGCGGTGAGTGTATGGAACAAGTTGCCGGAGTCGGTAGTTAAGTCAGGTACTATCACAACGTTTAAGAAACATTTGGGCAGGTACGTGGCTAGGATAGGTTTACAGGGACATGGGCCAAACAACAAGCAGGTGGGACTAATGTAGATGGGACATGTTGGGTGGCGTGGGCTAGTTGGGATGAACGGCCTGTTTCTACACTGTATGACTCTATATAATCCCCTGTTTAAGCAGGGGCAAAATGTTTGGCCTCAATTAAATCTCACTCCTGGAGACAGCGAGGTTGCAAGTTGACAAGAGTGATGTCACAGTTTAGCACCACTCTGCAGCAAGTGCAGGCTCATATTATTCAGAAAGAATGTGAGCTGTTTCAGGGAATGCCAAGTTTAAACTTAAAGATAGATTCTCTTGTCAAAAAGAGACGTTCGTCAACTTAATCTGCAACAGCAGAAATATCACCTCATAGAGTAACTCAATTTAAAACACAACTTTCTTCAATTTATCTGAGTAGATTTATTTTGATGCAGTCTCACAGGTAATCAAAATGGCCCATTGGACCAGACCTATCGAGCAATTCTTGATTAGTAAGGGTGTCAGGGGTTACGGGGAGAAGGCAGGAGAATGGGGTTAAGATGGAAAGATAGATCGGCCATGCTTGAATGACAGAGTAGACTTGATGGGCCGAATGGCCTTATTATAGGGCTCCTATAACATATGAACTTATGAACATACGAACAGTGGCAGAAGTTCTCTTTATGATGCTCTCTTATAATCTTTGTGAAAAAGGGAAATTTAACTTTTAATAAGAAGACACAAATTGCTGGAGTAACAGCAGGTCAGGCAGCATCTCTGCAGAACACAGATAGGTGATATTTCGGGTCAGGGACCATTCTTCAGACTCGGGACCCTTATGAAACGTCACCTATCCATGCTCTCTGGGGATGCTGCCTGACCCGATGAGTTAACCCAGAGATAGAGTCAACGTGCTGCAGTAAAGAGCTTGTCCCACTGGCGATTTTTCAACGGACTGCCGGCGACTGTCAAGTTGCCGGCAGTCGCCTGAAAAACCGGGAACTGGAACGGCGACTGTCAGAGTGGAACACACACACACACACACACAAACACATCGCAAAGGCGGGGGCCAGGGCAAGCAGCGGGGAGCGCTGTCTGGAAATCAAACAGTGCAAGGCCAAGGTGATACAGGCACACACTGCGATGAACAGGAAAGTTAAGATGGCTAGCACAGTGTACGGTAAGTCCTTTAAAAGAGGGGGAGGGGGGGAGAAGGGGGAGAAGGGGGGAGAAGGAGGGAGGGAGAAGGGGGGGGGGGGGAGAAGGAGTGGAGACACTTTTAAGAAGCCAGACAACTTTTAATAAGCCAGAGATACACTGCTGTGAAGCTCGGCGGACATTTAACATTACCGGTCGGTTATCCTTGGTTCTGAAAACTCGTGCTTACGTTTTTTTACTCGTGCTTACCCAACGAGCCAATGAAAATGACCGGTCAGCAAAGGCGATTAACTAAAACTACCTAAGACTACCTCGACTACCCATAACTACATGGCAACCCCACTACAACTACACCAACGACTACAGGATTATCGATTTTTGCCATGGTCGCAGAATATTTTTCAACGTTGAGAGATTTGCGGCGACCATACTGAGGCCGCGACTAGTTCCCAGAATCCTGGAACTCCTCGCGACCATGAAGGAGACTCACCAGAGACCACCAGCGAACATGTGGCGACCATGTGGCAAGCGCAGAGTCTCCTGCACTCGCTTAAAAGGTCGCCTAAGTGGGACAGGCCCATAACTCGGCGAGTCAGGCAGCATCTCCAGAGAACATGGATAGGTTTCATTTCGGGTTGGGGACCCTTCTTCAGACTTATTGTTGGGGCGAGGAGGGGAGGAAAGCTTTATGAGATGATGGGCAGGACAAAGGATGGCAGGTAATAAGCCAAAACAGGTAAGGAAGGTTTAATTGATGAGTAGATGGGTGGACAATCACCTTTTAATAAGATTCTTTTTTATTATTCCCTGGCTTCTTTAGAAAGGCAATGCTTGACTTGTTAATAGTAGAAGCATCATGTATAACTTTTGTTATGTGAGAGAAATAGTGAATTGTAATTGTAATTTATTTGTTTAGGGGACAGTGCATATTAATAAACATTTACATGTAATACGCAAGATTGTAGCCAGTAGCTAATTTCCATCTTTAGTCCCTCTGGTAAACAAGGTAAGCACATCACAACACAATCAATCAATAAGAAAAAAGACAAAACAAAAAGACAAAAACAAAACAAAACAAACAATAAAGTATAAAAGTAGCAATAAAAGAGTACCATAGGATAATTTTAAGGTAGATTATGATTGCAATTTTGATTTTGCAGTAACCATGTTTTTAGATGTTTGGTAAATGAGGTAAGGGTTGGCAGATCCCGTATGACGCATGGTATCGCGTTCCAGGTCTGCGACGCTCGATATGAAAATACTGACTGAAAAGAGCAGCACAGTGACACAGTGGTAGAGTTGCTGCCTCACAGCACCAGAGACCCGGGTTCGATCCTGCCTACGTCTGTATGGAGTTTGTACATTTGCTTGGACCGCGTGGATTTTCTCCGGATTTTCTCCGGTTTCTTCCCACGCTCCAAAGTGTTGCAGGTGTGTAGGATAAAATTGTAACTTGTCCCTAGTGTGTAGAGGATAGCGTTAAAGAGCAAGGATCGCTGGTCGACGCAGACTCGGTTGACCGAAGGATCAGTTTCCATGCTGTATCTTTAAACTAAACTAAACTAAACTAAACCAACTGAAGCTAACAGACAGGTTTCTAAACCACTGGTCTAGAGTCACGAGTTTAATTCCAGTCACGGCAGCTGGGGAATTTAAATTTAATTTGTAAAAATAGATGAGGACATTTTTTTAAATAGTAAACATCAACAACCATCATACTACTGGATTGTTGAAAAATAACATTCACCAATATACTTTAGGGCAGGAAATTTGCTGTCCTTACCCTGTCTAGACAGTATGCAATATCAATACAGAAAATGCTGGTAATACTCAGAAAGTCAGGATGCATCTTTAGGAGGAGAAGAAAGGACTCGGTGGGCCAAAGGGCCTGTTGCCACGCTGTATCTCTAAACTAAACTCACACACACACACACTCATATACTCACAGACACATACACACACACACATGCATGCACACACAAACATGCATGCACATGTTCGCACGCACACATACGCAAACTTACTAGTACCCATGCACACATGAGCACGCACACACTCACACAGACCCCACAAACACACATATACACTAACATACACACACATGTACACGGATGCCACAAACGCATACATGCACAATCGTATGCACATATAGGCAGACATGCACACACGTTTAAGAAACATTTAGACAAGCACGTGGAAAGTGTGTAAGAAGGAACTGCAGATGCTAGTTTAAACCGAAGATAGACACAAAAAACTGGAGTAACTCAACGGGACAGGTGGCATCTCTGGAGAGAAGGAATGGGTGATATTTCAGGACATTGTTGGTTGGTGTGGCAAGTTGGGCCGAAAGGCATGTTTCCACACTGTGTGACTCTATGACACACACACAAGAATTTCACATGCTCGTCTGATGTGACCAGAGGGTAGAAAAGGGAAGCCTGGTTACAAATTAAAGAGGAACCAAAGAGCATAAAAGCAGAAATGAAAATGCATTTCTTAACATGATTACTTTTGGAGGACACCTCTTCGACTAACAAACAACCCGTTTTACTGCATTTTGCAACAGTTTTGTAGAAACTGGTTCAGATAATCACTGATTGTTCCCGGATTGGGAAATACCATGAACCGCTGAGGTCTACAAATGTTAACTGTCAAAATGTTGCTCTGCCAATGCTGTTTATACACTTAAAATCCACTCATATGAGCAGAGGAAGGCCATTCAGCCCATCGAGCCTACTCCGCCATGCAATCATGGCTGATCTATCTTTCCCTCTCAACCCCATTCTTCTGCCTTCTACACATAACACATGACACCCTTACTAATCAAGAATCTGTTAATCTCCACTTTAAAAATACCCAATGACAGCCTCCACAGCTGTCTGTGGCAATGGACTCAACAGATTCACCACCCTCTGGCTAAATACATTTCTCCTCATCTCATTTCTAAAGATGCGCCCTTTTATTCTGAGGCTGCGTCCTCTGTTCTGAGACTCTTCCACGAAACATCCTTTCCACATTCACTCTATCCAGGCCTTTCACAGTTTTGTAAGTTTCAATGAGGTTTCCCCTTCATCCTTCTAAACTCCAGCGAGTGCAGGCCCAGTGGCGTCAAACAGCCATCATATGTTAACCTAACTATTCCTGGGATAATTCCTGTAAAACTGTCAAAACTTTACTCTGTTTATACATTAAAAAATCTTTTTCTTAATCTTTTCTTAATCAGGAATTTGCCTTGACAGTGCAGTAGTCAAACAGAGTCGAGTTGAGTTTAGTTTATTGTCACGTGTACCGAGGTACAGTGAAAAGCTTTTGTTGCGTGCTAACTAGTCAGCGGAAAGACAATACATGATTACAATGGAGCCATCCACAGTGTAGGGGCTCAAGTTGTCAACCTCCCCGTGGTGAGCCCTGTCAACTGACCTCAGTCAGGTGAACGACAACAAACAGAGGCAACAGCAGCGCCGCAGCTTTGCGCCAACCCGGAACATGCGCCCTTTTTGGGGCGGGCACAGACGGATGTTGAACTGGATGGCATCATCATGCTGCAGACTTGTGCTGCCACAAACACAAGAAGAAGAATCCACAGTGTACAGATACAATAAAGGGGATATGTGAAAAACACTTAGTGCAAGAAAAATCCTATCAAAGATAATCTGAGGGTCTTCAATGAGGTAGGAGGAGGTCAGGACTGCTCTCTAGTTGTTGGTAGGATGGTTCAGTTGCCTGATAACAGCTGGAAAGAAACTGTTCCTGAATCTAGAGGTATGCAATTTGCACAGTTCGATACCTTATCCCTGATGGGAGAGGGGAGAAGAGGAAGTGGCCAGGGTGAGACTGGTCCTTGATTATGCTGCTGGCCTTGCAGAGGCAGCGTGGAGTGTAAATGGAGTCAATGAAAGGGAGGTTGGTTTGTGTGATGATCTGGGCTGCATCCACAATTCTCTGCAATTTCTTGCGGTCTTGGATGGAGCTGTTCCCAACTATGCTGTGATGCATCCTGATAAAATGCTTTCGATGGTGCATCTGTAAAAGATTGCCCTTGGTTGGCCATTTTGGTGGGTTATTAAATGTCTAGAGTCAACTAAAGGTTAGATTGGGTAATTGGATAGCAAATGTCTTTCCTTAAACAACATGATTGAATGAGATGAGTTTTTCCGACAATCCCATAGTTCCCATTACAACAATCTCATGGTTACATTTACGTAGTCGAGCATTTCCATCCATATCGATTTCATTAAATTTGAAGTGAATTTGAAGTATTCACCTGCCATGAATAGATTTGAACTCATGTTAAATGATCTTTGGTAACAGAACTCAGTAATATGATCAATAAACTTGGATTAAAAACATGGATTGTTTTATCTGGAGCATCAAAGGTTGTCGGAAGAGCTGTCAGAAGTAGATAAAATTATGAGAGGCATAGATAGGATAGACAGTCGCAACCTTTGCCCCAGGGTGGAAATGTCAAAGACTTCAAGGTGAGAGGGGCGATGTATAAAGGAGATGTGCTTGTTTTACACAGAGAGTGGTGAGTGCCTGGAACGTGCTGCCAGAGGCGGTGACGCAAGCAGATATGTTAGTAGCATTTAAGAGATTTTTAGATAGGCATATGGAAATGAAAGGAATTGAGGGATATGGATAAACGCAGGCAGAGGAGATTTGTTAGCATCATATTTGGCATGGTCATATTGGGCTGAAGGACCTATTCCTGTACTGTATTGTCCTATGTTCTACATTGGATATTTAAGGCAGAAATTGAAAAGTTATTGATTAGTACGGGTTCGTGGGATTATAGGAAGAAGGTAGGAGAATGGGGTTGAGAGGGAAAGATAGATCAGCAAGGATTGAATGGCTGAGTAGACTTGATGGGCCAAATGGCCTAATTCTGCACCTATGAACTATGAACAAACTGTTCAGAGCACAGGGTGGATTTCTCATTGAATAAACTCACTGAGGAACTCCACTTATATTGTCAATGAGTGTCCATAATAATTTGGAGGAAGGTTTTCCTGTCATTTAACACCAACAAAATAATGTTCTGTGTATTCTTTAGCCTGGAACAGTGGAATTGGAATTTGAAGCATTTGAGGAACGAGAACAGAGATTTCACATACCCTTTGCTGTCCATTATTATCCTTTGTAAATATTATGATTTCAGCTTTGAGCTCATTTTCAAACAGAAGAATCTTATGAGAATCAAGCTTTATCTGATGCCTCATTATTCTCCAAATTCCTCCCAATTACATGTGCTATCGAGGCTAGATGTTATACTTTAGGTTCGCGAGTCTTCTGTTGCAATGCATTCCAGATTAGGGTCATGAGGTTGGTAGGCGTGTGGAGTAGAGGTCAGGATTAAGTTAGGCATGATAATATTTATGTCTCAACTCTAGTAGCACAACCCTGGTCTTATCATGAGGGGGAAAAGTAGGGTGAGTGCACATAGTCTTTTACACAGGGTAGGGGGGGTCAAGATCCAGAAGACATAGGTTTAAGGGTAGAATTAGTCGAGTATTTGGCACACTTACCAAGGTACAGTGAAAAGCTTTTGTTGCGTGATAACCAGTCAGCGGAATGACTATACAGGATTAAAATCGAAGCTAGTCCGAGGGTCTCTCCAATGAGGTAGATAGACAGAACCGCTCTCTTGTTGCTGACAGGATGGTTCCGTTGCTTGAAAACAGCTGGGAAGAAACTGTCCCTGAATCTGGAGGTGTACGTTTTCACACTTGTGTACCTCTTGCCTGATGGGAGAGGGGAGAACAGGAATTGACTGGGGTCAGACTGGTCCTTGATTATGCTGTTGGCTTTGCAAAGGCCGCGTGAACAGTAGATTCAATGGAAGGGAGGTCAGTTTTTGTGATGGTCTGGGCTGCGTCCACAATTCTCTGCATTATTTTGCAGTCTTGGATGGAACTGTTCCCAAACCATGCCATGTTGCATCCCGATAAAATATTTTCTGTAGGAATCTGAGGGGCAACTTTTTAATTCAGAGGGTAATAGGTATATATATAACAAGCTGCCAGAGGATGTAGTTGAGGTAGGTACTATAACAACATTTAAAAGACATTTGGACAGGTACATGGACAGGAAAGGTTTCAAGGGATATGGGCCAAACCGATTAGCTTAGATGGGGCATCTTGGTCGGCATGGATGAGTTGGGCCGAAGGGCCTGTTTGTGAGCTGTATGACTCCATTTTCTGCAGTCCTCAGCACTCACCAACAGCCAACACTGCCTCCTACTGGGAAGGTTTGCATTAACAATCCTCACTGCAATCAGAATTTGTTGGAACTATTCATGACGGATTTGGCATGTGATATCTTAACTCCCTATGCCCTGCCCCATAATTTCACCAATAGATCAGGTAAACAGTAGGGGAATCGAGAACCAGAGGACATAGGTTTAAGGTGAGGGGGGAAAAATTTAATAGGAACCTGAGGGGCAACGTTTTTACACAAAAGGTGGCGGGTACATGGAACGAGCTGCCGGAGGAGGTAGTAGAGCCATCACAACGTTTAAGAAACATTTGGGTAGGGACATGGATTGGATAGGTTTAGAGGGATATGGGTCAAATGCAGAAAGGAGGCATGAGTGTAGATTTGGTATGTTAGTCGGCATTGGCAAGTTGGCCGAAGGGCCTGTTTCCACGCTGCATTACTCCTTGACTACTCAACCAACAAACTAACCCTCACCTCACCACTCGTCTCGCCTCAATGCAACACTGTATGAAGAAGAGTCTCGACCCAAAATAAATAAACAAGACAAATGAAATGCTAGCATTTATTTCCAGAGGAGTAGAATATAAATATGTGCGGTCACAGTGGCGCAGAGGTAGAGTTGCTGCCTTACGGCGAATGCTGTGCCGGAGACCCTGGTTCGATCCCGACTACGGGTGCTGTCTGTACAGAGTTTGTACGTTCTCCCTGTGACCTGCATGGGTTTTCTCCAAGATCTTCGGTTTCCTCCCACACTCCAAAGACGTATAAGTTTGTAGGTTAATTGGCTTGGTAAATGTAAACATTGTTCCTAGTGGTTGTAGGACGGTGTAGGTGCAGGGATTGCCGGTCGGCGCGGATCGCTGGGCCGAAGGGCCTGTTTCCACGCTCTATCTCTCAACTAAACTAAACTAAACTAAAAATAAAAACAAGGATATAACGATGAGGCTTTATAATACACAAAATTGCAGCTGCTGCACCCGCTGAGTTCCTCCAGCAATTTTGTGTACCTTCGATATTCCAGCATCTGCAGTTCCCTTTTGAAGGCTTTATAATACACTGGTCAGACTGCATTTGTAGTATTGTCCGCAGTTTTGGACCCCATATCTGAGGAAGGATGTGCTGGCGTTGGAGAGTGTCCAGAGGAAGTTTACGTGAATGATCCCAGGGATGATTGGATTAACATGTAATGAGTGTTTGACAGCACTGGGCCTGTACTCAGTGGAGTTTGGAAGGATTTCACTTTCACGAATAATAAACAGCCTGGATACAGTGAATGTGGAGAGGATGTTTCTACTAGTGGGAGAGTTTAGAACCAGAGGCCTTAGCCTCAGAATAAAAGGAAGTATCTTTAGAAAGGAGATGAGGAGGAATTTCTTCAGTCAGTGTTGCCAAACTCCCAGTTGCCAAACATTTTAACTCCATTTCCCATTCCCATACTGACCGTTCTGTCTTGGGCCTCCTCAATTGTCAGAGTGAGGCCCATTACAAATTGAAGGAATAGAATCTCATTGCTTGAGCAGTTTACACCACTGCGGTATGAATATTGATTTCCCTAAGTTCAAGTAACCCTTGCATCGCCTCTCTCTCCGTCCCTGACCCACAGTGTACTAGTTGTGTACTAGTTTCACTGTTGTCCTGGTGAGTTTCATTGTCTGTAAACTCGTTCTCACCTCGCCCACAGCTAACAATGGACCATTTCCTTTATCATTGTTACTTTTTTGGCATATCTTTCATTTATTTATTCTATATCTCTCTATATCACCGTCCATATTTCTTGTTTCCCTTTCATAGAAACATAGAAACATAGAAACTAGGTGCAGGAGGAGGCCATTCGGCCCTTCGAGCCAGCGCCGACATTCATTGTGATCATGACTGATCGTCCCCTATCAATAACCCGTGCCTGCCTTCTCCCCATATCCCTTGACTCCACTAGCCCCTAGAGCTCTATCTTACTCTCTCTTAAATCCATCCAGTGACTTGGCCTCCACTGCCCTCTGTGGCGGGGAATTCCATAAATTCACAACTCTCTGGGTGATTTCACAACTCTCTGGGTGTGACTCTGACTCTCAGTCTGAAGAAGGGTCTCGATCTGAGACGTCACCTATTCCTTTTCTATCTGTTGCCATTTGACCTGCTGAGTTACTCCAGCTTTTTGTGTCTATCTTCAGATTAAAACAACATTTGCAGATCCTTTCTAAACATATATACACATGCATGAAGACATACATGCATGCATGCACACACACACACACATACATATGCATACACAAACATATAGGTACATGCACACACAAATGTTTACACACACATGCGTGCACACACACACAGGTATACACGCATGACACAAACAAAACAATATACCTAAAACCTCATTAGGCCAAATTAACAAATCAGTCACCTCCCTCACGCATCATGTGAGCAAATGGTTTTCACAGCCACACATACACCATTACATTACAAAAAACCTTGTTGTACTCATTGAGTCTGGACATTATGAGGCAAATGGAAGCTGCTGCACTTACAGGGGTGAGCTCTCAGACAGACTTGCTTCCTTAAGCTGCATCCTACAAGGGCTGTCCCATTGCAGCGACCTAATCCGCGAGTCCAGAAGAGTTTGCCCTCGACTTGAACTCGCAGCATGGTCGACACATAGTCCTAGGAGGCCCTATGAGGTCACTGGAACTCTCCTTCATGCTCGAGGGAAGTTCCCACCTACTCGCGGCCTCAGCTAGGTTGCAGAAAAATTTTCAGCATGTTGAAAAATGTTCTGCAAGTAAAATTTGGTTGGCGTGGTTCTTTTTAACTCCTAGTGCAGTAGAGTGGGGTCGCTATGTAGTTACAGGCAGTCGAGGGCAGCCGTTGGCAATCTCCTTCGCTGACTGGGCATTTTGATTGTCTCATTGGAGTTTTCAGGACCAATAAAAACCGACGAGTCGGTAAAATGCCCGCTAAACTTCATTATACTTCTTAAAAGTGTCTCCACTCCTTCTCTCCCCTTCTCTCCCCCTCTCTCCCCCCCCCTTCCGCGCTCTCTAAAGGACTTACCGTTACTGTGAAGCCGTCTTTTACCTTCCTCTTCATCGCGGGTGTGAATTTCAGACAGTGCTCCCCCGCTTTCCCTGGCCCCCGCCTTTGCGATGTGTTTGCGCGTGTGTGCGTGTGCGGTCGGTCGATCCAGCTCGAGGTTTTCTAGGCGAGTGCCCTCGAGCTTGAAGGTCGAAGACACTCTACTTAACTCGCGGATTAGGTCGCCGCAGTGGGACAGCCCCTTACATTGGCAATCGGCAGAACTGCACCTGGCTCGCAATTAGTTGCGCTGGATTGACGACGAGGGTATCTAACATTACCTTGCTCTGAGGTGCCTTGGAAGAATCAATTGAGAGAGCTGAGAGTGCAAATATGTAATGAAGAACTGCATGGAATTTGCCACGAACAAACAGGCCAATTGACTTAACTCATTGACCCAACCCCTGTCCAAACATGTACCTACGGGCTGAATTCTAGCACAAGAGAGACAACAAGGCTCCCTTTGACCAAATGTGACATCAGGGAGTAAAACTGACATCAGAGTGTCATATATATGTTTAATAATATTTCTTGAGTGATAATTGCAGGTCCTTTAGCCCACCATCACCATGCTGACTCTAGTACCTATCTCCACTAATACCAGTTATCAGCTTTAGGTTTGTAGCCATCTCTGCTTTAGCAGTCCAGATACTTGGCTAGGGTCTTAATTTAGTTTAGAGATACAGCGCGGAACCAGGCCCTTCGGCCCACCGAGACCGTGCCGACCAGCAATCCCCATACACTAACACTATAGTACACACATGAGGGAAAATTTTAAATTTTACCAAAGCCGATTAGCTGTATGTTTTTGGAGTGTGGGAAGTAACTGGAGTTCCAGGAGGTCCGTAACCCACATGGCAACAGGGAGAATGTGCAAACTCCGGACAGATAGCACCTCGTTAGGATCAAACCCGCGTCTCTGGTGCTGTGAGGCAGCAACTCTACTGCAGCGTCACAGTGCCAAAGACATAGAGGTTTGTAGGTTAATTGCCTTGGTGTAATTGTAAATTGTCCCTGGCTTGTGTAAGATTGTGTAAGTGTACAGGGATCGCTGGTCAGAGCAGACTCGGTGGGCCGATGGGGCTGTTTCCCCCCTACATCTCTAAACTAAACTAATCTAAACGAAATCCACTGAAATGTCTCCTGACAACTGTTTGATAATCAGATGGATGGTTCTTGAAGAATGCTTGAGTGCTTCGTGCATGAATATTAGAAAGATGCTCACCATAAGATGTTTGAAATGCAATCTTAAAACAATAGCAAAAATAGTAGGCTAAAGATAGTGCTGTAAATATCGAGTCTCTTCTAACACCAAGGCAGACTTTAAATTCATTAAAAAAAAATAGAAACAACTTATTTTCAAGTTATTGTTTTGAGATATTGAATCGTAATTCTGCTCTTACTTTTTTAAACGAAGCTGCTAAGGTAACACTGGTGGAATAGTTTTGAGGTGATTTATTTAGTTTTTAAACTCTGACCTGTAGGCAGAAACAAGAACTGCAGATGCTAGTTTATCTCAAAGATAGACACACAGTGCTGGAGTAACTCGGCGAGTCAGGCAGCATCTCTGGAGAAAAAGGATGGGTGACACTTCAAGGATCCTATCCTGAAACATCTCCCATCCTTTGTCTACAGAAATGCTGCCTGACTGCCTGGTTATTGATAGGGGACGATCAGCAATGATCACAATGAATGGCGGTGCTGGCTCGAAGGGCCGAATGGCCTCCTCCTGCACTTATTTTCTATGTTTCTATGTTTCTATGACCCACTGAGTTACTACAGCATATTGTGTCCATCCCAACTCTGACCTGTTAGCATTTCTGTCAGGGATCTGAGGTCTTCCGGCCAACAGCGGAAGGTTCCAGAATGCGCTGCTCAAGACATTTTTTTCAGGGTCATGATATTAAGATGTTAAGTTATTAATATATCAAGATATTAAGCAAAAGGTGACAGAGGTCACCATGAAAGAGTTAGAAACTTTTTGGATTCCTTGAATATTGGCTGTCTTGAAATCATCACGTGATGTTGGACAAATACTTAGTCAGGGTGCAGAAAGAAACACTGGAGTGTTATTTATTAACCTCAGGGTTTGTGCTTTATGGTAGATTTCAGTGCCAGAACTTTGAGCTCAAAAGCTACAGTCCCGAGTGCAGAACTCTCAGTCGGAGGTGCTGACTTTTAGGTGAGGTGTTCGAGAGAGGCAGGGTTTAATGGATCCCTTGGCACCCTTCCAAAGAAAAGGAGACTTCTCAGTCTCCCGGTCAATATTGATCTTTAATCAACACCATTAAAAATAGATCTTTACCACGTGGCAGTGTGTGGGAGCTCAAATTGCCTGCCAGTTATCATATCATTCTGGAGCACATCAGTATCAGTGAGAAGAAAGAGCAGGAGCACAACAGTGTGGATAAATCGCCAGGGCCCGATTGTATCGATCCTGGAGGACACAAAGTGGAAGAGTAACTCATCAGGTCAGGCGGCATCTGTGGAGAACATGGTGCGCTGACGTTTCGGGTCGAGACCGTTCTTCAGACTGGAGTCTGAAAAAGGGTCTCAATCTTAAACGTCACCTATCCATGTGCTCAGCTGGTCATGCAGCATCTGTGGAGGGAATGGACAGATGATGTTTGACCACCAACCTGAAGAAGGGTTCCGAGCTGAAGCATCAGCCGATCATTTCTTCCACAGATACTAGCTGATCCATTGAGTTCCTCCGGCACTTGGTGTTTCCATTTTTATGCTCAACTCTCTGGATATGGACTTAACTGTGCAATCTTCTGCGCAATTTATCGCAGTCGCTGCCTCAAAAAGGCTGGCAGTATCATCAAAGACCCACACCATCCTGGCCACACACTCATCTCCCTGCTACCTTCAGGTAGAAGGTACAGGAGCCTGAAGACTGTAACAACCAGGTTCATGAATAGCTACTTCCCCTCAGCCATCAGGCTATTAAACCTGGCTCGGACAAAACTCTGATTATTAGCAACCACTTTCTGTTATTTGCACTACCAGTTTATTTATTCATGTGTGTATATATTTATATCATGGTACACTGTATATGGACACATTTATCTGTTTTGTAGTAAATGCCTACTATTTTCTGTGTGCTTAAGCAAAGCAAGAATTTCATTGTCCTATACAGGGACACATGACAATAAACTCACTTGAACTTGAACTTCTGTTGGTGAGAGGACTAATACTGCTTTTTGCTGTATCATTTTCACTTGAAACGGGATACAGTGCAAAACGTCGTTTTTTGCGTTCTATCTAGGCAACGTTTTTTTTGAGGAGTATAAAATTTGGGTAGATGCACAGAATAATTTGGGTAGACGCACAGGGTCTCTTGCCCAGAGTAGCGGATTTCAGAACCAGGGAACATTGGTTTAAGGTGAGGGGGGAACGATTTCATAGGAACTTGAGATATAACTTCGTTACATTAATGGTGGTGGGTGTATGGAATGAGCTGCCAAGGGAGGTAGTTGGCGCAGGTGCTATCACAACATTCCAGAAATATTTAGACAGGTACATGGATAGGGTAGGTTTAGAGGGATATGGGTCAAACGCAGGCAGGCGGGACATGTTGGTCGGTGTGGGCAAGTTGGGCCAAAGGGCCTGTTTCCACGTTATGCGATTCAATTACTCTACAAGATCATACCACAGATGATACAATCATTGCTTATACTAGTGCAAAAAAGAGAATGGAAACAGAGTGCAGAATCTAGTGTTACAACCACAGGGATAGTACAGATGGAAGAAAGTGCAAGAGCCTTAGGGTGGCACGGTGGTGCAGCTGGTAGTGCTGCTGGTTCACAGTGCCAGAGATCCTGGTTCGATCCTGACCTCAGGTGCTGCCTGTATGAATTTGCATGTTTCACGTGGGTTGCCTCTGCGTGCTCCGGGTTCATAAGTTCCAGGAGCAGAATTAGGCCATTCAGCCCAACAAGTCTTACTCCATCATGGACCAATCATGGCTGATCTATCTTTCCCTCTCAACCCCATTCTCCCGTCTTTGCCCCATAAGCCCTGACACCCTTACTAATCGAGAATCTCTCAATCTTCGCCTCATTCCTCCCACATCCCAAAGATGTGCCGTTTTGTAGATTAATTGGGCTCTGTAAATTGCCCCAATCATGTAGGGAGTGAATAATAAAGTGGGATAACATAGAAGTGGGATAACATAATGGAATTAGTGTGAACGGGTGATCAATGGACGGTGTGGACTGAGCCGAAGGGCCTTTTTCCACTCTGTATCTCTGAGGTAGACTGGGAGATCAGGTATACAGTCCTAGCACGAGTGGTCTGTTTGCAGCTGTTAGTGAAAGGAATAGAAGATTTCATTCAACCTGCAAGGGTTCCTCCGCCATTTTGTTTTCTGGCAGAGTCTACATCCTTAATCCTGGTCTCTCTGGCATATCTCCATTTAGGCTAACAAGCCAAGCATAGCTTTTCTGGAATCTATGAATAAAGGGATCACAGTGATTCACATGGAGACTGATCTATTACACAGGGCTCCTCTTTGCAGCCAAGATAGCATTTTTGGAGAGGGTTTGCACTATGCAGGTCACCCTCACTTATCCAGAAATTGTCCTTGGTCCAGGGCATTCTGTCTCAGTGATTGATCCCCTGATACTGCGCTGTGTTCTTTGTTACTTTGTGGGATCAGCAGAGATTAATGATGATAAGGAAATAAGAAAAATAATGTTTCTTTTGGAAATGTAGAGAATACCAGAAGGCAAATTATAAGGATGAGTTTCGAAGGATGAGGGAGGGATCTTGTTGAAAGCTCCCGAATAATGAAAGACCTAGATAGATTGGATGTGGTAGGATGTTTCCAGTAGTGGGAGAGTCTGCAACCTGACTATGCCAACCAAATAGCCTAAACAAACCAGTCCCACCTGCCTGCACCTGGCCCACATCTCTCCAACCTTTCAACATCTATGGAGGGAAATGGAGACCCTACGTTGAGATGTTTGAAATGCAATCTTAGGGCCCGACTGCAAGAAGACACATGGGTATGAAGGAACTGCAGATGCTGGTTTAAACCAAAGACAGATACAAAATGCTGGAGTAACTCAGCGGGGGACAGGCAGCATCCCTGGATGTCATTCCTCCTCTCCAGAGATGCTGCCTGCCCCGCTGAGTTATTCCATCTTTTGCTATCTATCTTTGCAAGAAGACACAATTGCCATCGGTGAAAGTTCGAGGATGATCACGAGCTCAGATTTGGCAGAGAACAGACATGTTTGTAGATGAGGGCCCTTTCAAAGTGCAAGCACGTGTCAACCAGAGGGCTGTGGTCATTGGCATAGAAAAATTCGGAGAGGAAAGGATTAAGAGATATGGGGTAATTACAGGCAAATGATACTAGCTCAAGTTGGTCGGTATGGACAAGGTGGGCCAAAGGGCCTGTTTCTAGGCTCCATGGTTCTATAATCTGATTTTCTTCTCTCTCTCGTCACCACTTATGGTTTATGATTCAATTGAGCTTTGTAAATTACAATTAGGCACTTCCATCCACACCATTGCTGCTTTTTAATTAAATGAACAACATCCCCTCAGTTTCAGTGGGAAGATTTGAAGTCATTTCTTCAGAACTCTGGATTACTACTGCAGATAGGGCTGGCATTTTCCTGCCATATTTACAGTAACATACCATGCAACCTGATTCAAAACAGTAACTATCTTAAATAGTAACCCTTTGGCAGCGACACACTTCGCAAAGTCAATCAGGCACGATATAATCCAAATTCCAGTTGGGCCTTCTCCAAGAAAAACCATCCATGATTGCCACCTAGCTTTCCATTGCTGGAAGTGCACAGGTTAAACTGAGGGCACAGATGATGTTTGGCTGCAAATCCCCCTTCCTCCCTCCTCCTTAATTGTTTTTGATTTAATTCCTCCTAGTGGCACAGTGGGTTTCGGACTCGCACCTCCCAATCAATGGTACAGATCTTTAGAATTTAAGCTTCAGAGATACAGTGCTGGAACAGGCCCTTCGGCCCACCAAGTCTGTGCCAACTAATGATCACCCCGTACACTAGCTCTATCCTATACACTAGGAATAATTTATAAAAGCCAATTAACCAACAAACCCGCACGCCTTTGGAATGTGGGTGTAAACCGGATCACCTGGAGAAAACCCAAGCGGTCACAGGGAGAACGTACAAACTCTGCACAGACAGTACCTGTAGACAGGATCGAACCCAGATCTCTGGCGCTGTGAGGCAGCAATGCTACACTTGAGCCATTGTGCCACCCTCTAATGTATCTCTCAAGTAAAGTACTAAGTTAAAGTAAAGATCTCTACAGACTACAGCACGTTAAGCCCCATAAGCAAAATAAAAATAAGCAATAGGTTAAGGGCTTCTGCAAGGTGAAAGGCCCACCGAGGAATCAAGGACGTCGTGTTCAAAAGGGAACTGCAGATGCTGGAATATCGAAGGTACACAAAATTGCTGGAGGAACTCAACGGGTGCAGCAGCATCTATGGAGCGAAGGAAATAGGCGACGTTTCGGGCCGAAACCCTTCTTCAGACTGAGGAATCAAGGACAACAGGTTCCGTTAATAGACACAGCATGCTGGAGTAGCTCAGTGGGAACGGCCGCATCCCTGGAGAAAATGGATAGGTGACGTTTTGGGTTATGTCCCCTCTTCAGAAGGGGGGTCTGAAGCAAGGTCCCGACCTGAAATGTCATCTATCCATTTTCTCCAGAGATGCTGCCTGACCTACTGAGCTACTCCAGCATTTTATGTCTATCTTTGGTCTAAACCAGTATCTGAAGTTCATTTTTATTACATTACATTCCATTAACACACTGCTTCTAATGTCATGAATTATCTCAAGGTACTTCTTGGGAGAATTAAGGGCCTGTCCCACTTGGCCGTCATTTACGCGACAGGCCGGAAGTGACTTACCCGCGACGGTTGCACGTGTCATCATTCATCTGTACAGCCGTCTGGAGCGTGTGACGTCATTTGAAGTTTGACACAAAATGCAGGAGTAATGTGGGACCGGCAGCATCTCTGGAGAGAAGGAATGGATGATGTTTCGGGTTGAGACTCTCCTTCAGTCTGAAGAAGGGTCTCGACCGGAAACGTCATCCATTGCTTCGCTCCAGAGATGCTGCCAGTCCTGCTAAGTTACTCCTGCATTTTGTGTCTATCTCCAATCGTCTTGGCCCCGCTCTGGGAGTAGGAGTGGGGGCGGATCCGGATCCACAAAGGCCGTGAGCCCCAGGCCGAGCTCGGCGATCGTTTGCCTGATTCAGCTGCTGTTGGAGGTGAGACGTTGTGCTGCGTCAGGGTCTTGGGCCTGTCCCACTTTGGCCGTCAGTTACACAACATGCCGGTGGTGCGCCAAGATTTAGTTCAGGACGAAATCCACCCTCCTCCACACTCTTCCACACCACTCCATGCGCCCGTCCCACGTTACCCACGTGCTACTCACACGCTAGCAGGTCGCGTAAATGGTGCGTGAATTACGGCCAAGTGGGACAGGCCCTTTAGCAAACAAATTTAATTTAATTATCTGGAGAAAATGATATTTGGAGAAATGGCCAAAAGCTTCATCAATGTTTGACAGCGATATTAAACAAAGGGGCAGATAGCCAAAGGTTTGGTTATAGGGGTGGGTTGCAAACAAGAAAAAAAGAGAGAGATAAAGAGAGAGAGAGAGAGAGAGAGAGAGAGAGGGAGAGCTTTAAGGAAGTGATTTCAAAGCTTGGAGCTTGGCAGCTGAAGGTAGAGCCATCAATAGCAGAATAATTAAAGCTGGAAGAAGCGGGAGAAAACTGGGAAGAGAGAGAGAGGGAGGGCCTGGACGTGACGGGAACTACGAAACAAGCATCAGAGTTTTGGAGGCAGCGTTTTTTTGGGGAAGTGGGCATTGCTGAGAAAAACAGCCTTTATTGTCAGTTCCTAATTGCTCCTTGAGAAGGAGCTGGTAAGCTACCTTTTCGATTCCGCTTTATTTTCATGTTTCGTTCATTGTCACATGTACCAAAGTACAGTGAAAAGCCTTTTGTCGCGTGGTATCCAATCAGTGGAAAGGCTATACTTGATTATAATCGAGCCGTCCACAGTGAACAGATGCAAGATGAAGGGCATAATGTTAGTGCAAGATAAAGTCTGATTAAAGATAGTCCGAGGGTCTTCAATGAGGTAGATATTAGCTCAGGACCATGCTATAGTTATGGTATGGTGGTTCAATTGCCTGATAACAGTTGGAAAGGAACTGGCTTTACGATAGGGAAATCCTGCTTGACTAATCTACTGGAAGTTTTTGAGGTTGGATAAGGGAGAGCCAGTGGGTGTAGTGCACCTGGACTTTCAGAAAGCCTTTGATAAGGTCCCACAAAGTAGAATAGTGGGCAAAGTTAGAGCACATGGTATTGGGGGTAGGGTATTGACATGGGTAGAAAATTGGTTGGCAGACAGGAAACAAAGAATAGGAATTAACAGTTCCCTTTCAGAATGGCAGGCAGCGACTAGTGGGGTACCGCAAGGCTCTGTGCTGGGACCGCAGCTATTCACAATATATATTAATGATTTAGATGAAGGAATTAAAAGTAGAATTAGCAAATTTGCAGATGACAAAAAGCTGGGTGGCAGTGTGAACTATTAAGAGGATGCTATGAGGATGCAGGCTGACTTGGGCAGGTTGGGTGAGTGGGCAGATGCATGGCAGATGCAGTATAATGTGGATAAATGTGAGGTTATCCACTTTGGTGGCTAGAACAAGAAGGCAGATTATTATCTGAATGGTGTCAGATTAGGAAAAGGGGAAGTGCAATCGGACCTAGCTGTCCTTGTACACCAGCCACTGAAGGTAAGCATGCAGGTCCAGCAGGCAGTAAAGAAAGCTAATGGCATGTTGGCCTTCATAATGAGAGGATTTGAGCATAGGAGCAAAAAGGTCCTTCTGCAGTTGTACAGGGCCCTGGTGAGACCACACCAGGAGTATTGTGTGCAGTTTTGGTCTTCTAATTTGAGGAAGGACATTCTTGCTATTGAGGAAGTGCAGCGCAGGTTCACAAAGTTAATTCCAGGGATGGCGGGACTGTCATTTGTTGATAGAATGGAATGACTGGACTTGTATGCACTGGAATTTAGAAGGATTAGAGGGGATCTTATAGAAACATATAAAATAATTAAGGGATTGGACACGCTAGATGCAGGTTCACGATGTTGGGGGAGTCCAGAACCAGAGATCACAGTTTAAGAATAAGGGGTAGGCCATTTGAGATGAGGAAAAACTTTTTCATGTAGAGAGTTGTGAATTTGTGGAATTCTCTGCCTCAGAAGGCAGTGGAGGACAACTCACTGGATGCATTCAAAAGAGAAAAATGGGGCTGTCCCGCTTAGGTGATTTTTCAGGCGGCTTCCGGCAACTGTCAAGACTAAGTAGGTGGCTGAAAAACCAACGACTGGAACAGCAACTGTCAGAGTGGAACACACACACACACACATCGCTTCCTTCACCAGCCCGCTATGCAGGCGGGGGACAGGGCAAGCGGGGGGAGTGCTGTCTGAGTGAAATTCACACGGTGCAAAGCCAAAGTGATACAGACACACACTGCGATGAACAGGAAGGTTGGCGCTGTAATTAAGACGGTGAAAGCACAGTATACGGGAAGGGTCACAAGTCCGTTAAAAGAGGGAGGGAGAGGAGGGAGAAGGGGGGAAAAGGGGGAGACGGGGGGGGGGGGGGGGGTTCTGAGAACTACTGTTTATGTTTTTTTTTCCAATGAGTCATTGAAATTCACCAGTCAGACAATCTACAACAACCTATGGCAACCTACGACCTCCTGGCAACCCACTACCACTGCACCGATGTCACAAGAATTCTCGTTACTCTCCATGGCGTCAAAATTCTGGACGCCGCTAATTTTTCAACATGTTGAAAAATTAGCGGCTACCAGAATGAAGCCGCGACTAGTAACAAGACTGCGGGAACTACTCGTCGCCATGCAGGTGACACCCCGGCAACCTAAGGCGAACATGTGGCGACCTTGTGGCGACCTCATAGTCTCCTATAGTCGCCTAAAAATTCGCGTAAGTGGGACAGGCCCATTAGATAGAGCTCTTATGGCTAGCGGAATCAAGGAATATTTGGAGAAGACAGGAACGGGGTACTGACTGTGGATGATCAGCCGTGATCACGTTGAATGGCGGTGCTGGCTCGAAAGGCTGAATGGCCTACTCCTGCACCTATTGGCTATGTATCTGTGTCTTTGAATCTGGAGGTGTTCGCTTCCACACTTCTGTACCTCTTGTCTGATTGGGGAAGGGAGAAGAGGGAGTGAACAGGGTGAGACTCATCCTTGACTATGCTGTACTGAGGTACAGTGAAAAGCTTTGTTTTGCATGCTCTCAAAAAAATCAGAAAATACTGTATGTAAATTCAATCAAATCATACTCTAGCACAATAGGCAGAGTAAAGAGGAAGAGACAGAGTGGAGCATATTGCTCTCATCATTGTAGCGCATCAGATCCAAAGACAACGTCCAATGTCCGCAATGGGGTAAAGGTGAATCGGGCTGTACCCAAGCCTATTGATAGACCATTCAGAAGCTTGATAACAGAGGGGAAAAAGCTGTTCCTGAGTCTGGTGGTGCACGCTTTCAAGCTTCTGCTTGAATGACAACAGATATTCTGGTGACGCATCTCCCCAGAGCTCTAGGGGTGGGACTTCCATGGTTTACCTCAGTCTCGGTGAAGGTTGAGTGATACTTTTCCAAATCAGGATAGTGTGCATCTTGGTGGGGAATCTGCGAGGGTGATGACTCCGTGTACCTGTTGCCCATGTCCTTCTTGATGGATGAGGTCCTGAGGCTGGGATGTGCTGTCACCACAGCCTAGGTGCGTTACTACAGATGGCACACACTCTGGTCATTGTGCAACAGTGATGTTAGGAATAAATATTCAGTGCAGTGAATGGCGTACGACTCAATGGCACATCTTAGTCCCAAATGCAGTTGGGCTTCGAACATAGAACAGTACAGTACAGGAATGGGCCCTTCGGCCCACAATGTTTGTGCAAAGCATGGTCAAGTTAAACTGATCTCATCTGCCTGTACATGATCCATATTCACTGTTTCGTGTATTTCCATGTGCCTGTCTAAAAGCCTCTTAAACTCCAAACTTCAAGCAGGTCTGGTGGGCGGCGCGACTCTTGTCAGCAGCGGTCTGTGTAGTCCGTCTGTCTTTTTATTGTTTTCTGTCTTGTTTCTATGTAGTTTTTATTGTTTTTTTTTGTCGGGGTATGTGTGTGGGGGTCGGGGGGGGGGGGGGGGGTGGGAACTTTAAGGTCTTTCCCCTGCATGGGAGACCCGACCTTTTCTTTGTCATTGGGGCTGCAACGTGGAGCGGCCTCCAACAGGAATGACCTGGGGCTCCAGTCGCGGAGCTGCGGATTTACTCACCATCACGGGGCTGGCCGAGTCCGGAGCGGGTGGAGCTGTGGTGGAGCGCTGCTGTGACCCGACACCCGGAGATTCGGAAGCTCCTACCGCAGGTCTGTGGACAGTAATACCGGGAGCCCGCGGGTCCCTGCTGGGAGACCGCTTTTCGGGGCTTCCGCAGCAGCGACTTCTCCTGCCCGAGTTGCGGGGTTGAAGAGTACCTGGAGCGGGGCCTTACATCACCGCCCCGCGCGGCTTGGAATGGCCGCGGGACTTTGTGAGTGCCCGCCGGGGCTCCAACACCAAGAGCCCGCCGGGGCTCCAACACCAAGACCCGGTGCGTGGCCTTGCATCACCCGGCGTGGCTTTAATGGCTGCGGGACATTTAACATCGCCCGCCGGGGGCTTTGACTCTGTCTTTGACTCTGACATGGGGGGGAGAGGGGAGTGCAGGGGAGAGATATGTTTTTTTTGCCTTCCTTCACAGCGAGGAGAAGATGCGCTGTGAAGGATGTTTGTGTAAATTGTCTTGGGTCTTTTTTGTTTTGTATGTATGGCTGCAGAAACGGCATTTCGTTTGGACCTCAACGGGGTCCAAATGACAAATAAATGTATTTTATTGTATTGTATTGTATTGTATTGTATTATTGTATCTGCCTCCACCACCACCCCATGCAATGCGTTCCAGGCTCCCACTACTCTCTATGTAAAAAACTTTCCCTCTTTCACCTTATAGCTGTGCCCTCTAGTGCTGGACATTTCCACCCTGGGGGAAAAAAGGTTCTGAGTGTCTACACTATCTAGGCCTCTCATAATTTAATATATTTCTATTGTCTCCTCCTCAAACTCCAATTTACCCAAGAAAACAATCCGTGTTTATCCAACCTCTCTCTGTAGCTGAAACCGACTAATCCAGGCAGCATTCTGGCAAACCCACATCCTCTCCAAAGCCTCCATATCCTTCCAAAAAATGGGGTGAACTGCATACAATACATCAAATAGGGCCTAATCAAAGTCTTATAAAGCTGCATTATAACTTCCTGCCTTCTTCAGTGTAAGCTACTTCAGTGTTGTTGGACTTTGTCAATTTGATAGCCCATGTATGTGTGGGCTTGTGTGATGTATAAAGTGTGATGTGATTGTCACTTCAGTCCTGCTGCCTCACTAATGTACTTCACGCAGGGGAACCTCTCTCTCGGTTGTCAGGGAACGATAAAAGTGGCTTTGACAGTGACATCCAAAACTTGGGGAATTAAAGAAAAGGTCCTTGAATTGTCAAGGGAATGTAAACTTTCTTTAGGGTTCTATCCACAGTGGAATTGAGTGAAGTGCATTCTTCGTCAGCACAGAAACAGGAACATTCCACAATCAGTTCAATACTCTCTGAAGTAATGTGGGAAATGTTACAGACAAGGGTTGGTGGTGGTGGTGGCAGCGGTAGGCATGTCCTGGAAGTGACGTGAGGCTGGGGTGACGGTGCAGGCCAGGGTGGCATTGGCAGCACGGCCTGGAGGGGAAGGTCCGTCCGCTATAACCAAAACCCGTTATAAAGAGGTCGGTATTCACAGGAGTTTTACTGTTATCATACCTGCTTCCACGACTTCATCTGGCAGTCATTCCACACGCCCACTGTGTGGAAACGTTGCCCCCTCAGGTTCCTATTAAATCTTGTCCCTCTCAAACCTATGGTGTTGCCTGTCCTTATTTTGGTGTTAGCATTGAGGGTGATGTGGGCAGGATACTGGCTGTTTCCTGTTTCTATTTAAATAAGTTGTTGAATGAAAGTGGCAAAACAATGTTTAGATGTTTCTTCCAAAAGATAGTGTTTCCAAAAGCAACACTCTCAGCCGCGCTGAAATACAAACCCAGATTATAAACTAAAATAAGGAAAATGTGCTCCAAACATTTTTCCTTCTGTCAGAGCTGGGAATTCCATGCACTGAGCCAGACTGAGCTAAATCTTCATCAACGCTGGAAATCTGCAATAAATGTATAAAAAGTTGGTAACTGGTATTCTTTCCTGGCCGAGAGCGGGTTAAAGTCCTGAATCTGTACCTCTGTTCCCCTCTCCACATCATCTGTCTGATCTGTCCAGTGTCTGGCATTTTCAGCCATTATTGGCATTACTAGGGGCGTCGCATTGAAGCCAGCCTCTGCCTACAGTCTGTCCGTTCTTTTTCTATCTTTTTTTTTGTTTGTCTAAACAGTTTGTTTTGGGGATTCTTTCGTTTTTCTATGTGGGGGAGGGGGGGTAGGGTAAGGGGTAAACTGTTTCCCTGTCACGTCCTGGCGAGGATGTGACCATTTCTCCGAGTTGCGCCCTCGCCCCCCTCCTCGCGGCCTACCAACTGGATCAGAGCGGCCTTTCCTACCGGAGACCGGACCAGAGCTTCGGCAGCGGCGGCGCGGCGCTGGATTCACTGCGGAGCGGGCGATGCCTACCTGGATCGCCGTTTGAAGCGTTGGGCCTGCAGCGTCGACATCGCGGAGCTGTGGTTCGCGGAACTCCCAGTGCGGGCGGTGCTGACTTCAACATCGCGGCGTCCCTGGGGCCCTTTGCCGAGGGCCGTCAGCGTGAATCTCCGCCCAGCGCGGCCTGGGGACTTCGGGAGCTGCGGACTCCGGTGGGAAGCGGCCGATTCGGAGGCCCAAGCCGCTGAGGTTGTCCTCCAGTCCTGACGTCAGAGTTCCAACATCCCGGCGAGCGGGCCTGTGCGGCGGGACGTCCGTAAAGGCGACTGCAGAGGGCTCTGGAGACCTCGACCATGAGTGAATATCAGGAACATCAGAGGAAGATGACTGACTTTGGTGCCTTCCCTCACAGTGGGAAACGTTTGATTCTGCTCTGTGGGGATGTTTTATGTTGGACTCTATCGTGTGTTGTGTTCTTTATTTTATTGTATGGCTGTATGGTGACCACACATTTCACTGTACCAACTAGTACATGTGACAAATAAATGTATCTTGTATCTTATATAGCCATTATTTAGCCAGTGGCGCAGCTGGTAGAGTTTAGTTTAGAGATACAGTGCGGCAACAGGCCCTTCAACCCACCAAGACCGTGCCAAGCGGCAATCCCCATACGCCAGCACTATCATACACACACTGAGGACAATGTACAATTTCACCAAAGCCAATTAATCTACAAACCTGTATGTCTTTGGTCACAGGGAGCAGGTACAAACTCCACACAGACAGCACCCGTAGTCAGGATCAAACCCAGGTCTCTGGCGAGGTAAGGCAGCAACTCCATCGCAGCGCCACTGTGTTCGCCCGCTGCCTGTTTCTATTTAAATATGTTGCCCATGGAAAGTGGCAAAACAATGTTTGCATATTTCATCCAAATGATACCTTCCAAAAGCAACACAGGTTTGTAGGTTAATTGGATTCTGTAAAATTGTCCTCTAATGTGTAGGGAGTGGATGAGAAAGTGGGATAAACTTGGAACTGATGTGAATGAGTGGTCGGGGTGGAATTGGGGTGATCTTACAGAAATCCTTATAGACTACGACCTGCCCTCATCAATCTTCTTGGTTATTTCTTTAAAAATCTTAATCAAATGTCCTCCCATGCACAAAACCACACTGACTGTCCCCAATCAACCTCTACCTTTCCAAATGCATGTATATCTGGTCCCTCAGAATCCTCTCTGGTAACTTTATTTTTTATTTATTTCAAAATAGACTTTAAATCAAGTAAATAAATATATACAATACAGGAACCATGCAAAAAAATCATCCGACATTCCCGGAGGCTATACAAACATTCAATATTGTTTACCCAAATCACAATTTCACCCCACACCCTTGCCACTCATGTGGCCCATTGGCGTGAAATCCCTTCCTTTATTTTGAGGGGCGTCTCCACCACACTCTGCCCCCCATGTCCAGCAGCAGAAGGATGTTAGACTGTGGTCCTACCTCACAGAGCCTTGGCGTTGGCTGCACCGAGCTTCAGTGCGTCCCTCAGCATGTACTCCTGCAGTCTGGAGCGGGCCAGTCGGCAATATTCCCAGACGGACATCTCATTCTGCTGGGAGGTCAACAAAGCTCGGGCAGACCAGAGAGCATCTTTCACTGAGTTGATGACCTTCCGGCAGCACTCGATGCCTTATTACCACAGATGATAGGCTTGCTGGTCTATAGTTCTCAGGTTTTTCTTTGCAGCCCTTCTTAAATAAAGGCACACAACAAGTCTTCCAACAACTCATCCTTGTCTAACAACAAGTCATATATCTCAGCCTGGACTCCTGCATTTTCTTCACTAGCCTCTAGATCTGTGTCTTTCCTCCTGTATCCTTCAAACAATCAATCTACCGCATTGGAGATCATTTAATCGACTATTAATTTATCTTGCCCTAAATATTATTCCCTTTATCCTGTATCCATACACTGTGGATGGCTTGATTGTAATCAAGTATATTCTTGCCGCTGACTCAAGATTCAAGATTCAAGAGAGTTTATTGTCATGTGTCCCTGAAAGGACAATGAAATTCTTGCTTTGCTTCAGCACAACAGAACATAGTAGGCACGAAGTAGAACTTAGTAGACTGAATAGCACAAACAACAACGTTTTTTGCAGTATGACAATAACCTAAACTAAACTAATTGATCACTGTAAAATTGCCCCTAGTGTGATGGGAGTGGATGTGAATGGGATAAGATAGAACGGGTGACCAATGGTCAGCATGGACTCAGTGGGACAAAGGGCTTGTTTCCATGCTATATCTCTAAACCAAACTAAACTAAACTATACTGTGGATAAGACACAAAATGCTGGAATAATTCAGCGGGACAGGCAGAATCTCTGGAGAAGGAGTGGGTCTCAGACCCTTCTTCAAACCCGACCCGAAAGGTCACCCACTCCTTCTCTCCAGAGATGCTGCCAGTCCCACTGAGTTACTCCAGCATTTTGTGGCTATCTTTGGGTTAAACCAGCATCTGCAGTTCCTTCCTTCAATGGAAAACCTTTCTCCACACCGCCAGTACTCTTTCCATTCCTCCAACTGTGGCATTCCCAGTCGAACATTCTTCCTCCTCCGCTGTCATTTTGGGTAGTTTATTTGAGTTCAGAAGCCAATTTCTGTGAAAGATTTAGGAGTTTCAGGTGCGTTAAGAAACCATGTCAGTCTGTTGATCTCACTGACATCAGCACTGCTCTCATCTGCTTTTGAAGGGGGTTTTTTCCTCACCTTCTTTCCTTCTTTTCCCATTTGGCAAGCTTCATGTTTATTTTCGCAGTGTGTCATTCAGCAATAGATAAGGGCAAAATAAATATTCAATTACATTTTGACTTGTGAAGACTGTCACAGTCAGGGATTGAAACATTTTTTTTTCTTTCTTCAGTCAATAGTTTCAAGTATTTTCAAGTTACACATATTATGCCGGACAAGTATCGGAGTAACTCAGCGGGCCAGGCAGCATCTCTGGGGGAAGGTGGACAGGTGAAGTTTCAGGTCGGGATCCTTCTTCCTACAGATTGTACTGGAAGGTTGGGGGGAGGAGGGGGGGGGGGGGGGGGGGAGCAGGGGAGCTGGAGGAAGTGGGATAAAGTTTGGCATGTAATATGCGGAGGAGGGGCTGTCCTGAACGGCTGCCTGTCCTGCAGTTGTCCGTTTTTTTCCCTTCTTTTTTATTATTTTTAGTTTGTTAAGTGTACAGTCAGGGGGTCTAAATCTTTTTATGTGTGGGGGGTGGTGGGGGGGAAGGGGGAAACTGCTTTTCTAAGTCCCTACCTGGTCGGAGGGGTTGCCTTCCTCCGAGCAGCGTCTTCGACCTGTCCTCGCGGCCGACCAGCGGGTCCTGGAGCGACGTTTCCCTGAGGGGACCTGGCCAGAACATCGACTTTGGTGGCGGCGCAGAACATCGGCTTTGGTGGCGGCGCAGAACACCGGCGTTGGCGGCGGCGCAGAACATCGGCTTTGGCGGCGGCGCAGCGCTGGAGCGCTGTCGTGGAGCGGGCGATGCCTTTCCTGGGTCGCCGCGCTGGGACTCCAGTACACTTGGTACCGCCGAGGAAAACATCGTGGAGCTGCGGTTCTGCGGAGCGGCCAGCTGCGACGTTGAACTTACATCTCGCCGAGATCACCAGTGTGCGGAGCTCCGTCTGGCGTGGCCTGTTCGCTTGGAAGCCGCAGGCTCCGGTGGGAAGGCTGCCGTTCCTGGCACCCCAAGCCGCTGGGGGTTCTCCCGACGCCGGAGTACCATCACCCGGCGAGAACATCGGGCGCCGTGGCGGCGACTGTGGAGGCCTCAATAGGCCCGACTTTGGGTGGACAAGAGGATGGGGACTGGACTTTGTGCCTTTCCCCACAGTGGGAATCATTGTGGGGGGATGTTTTTATGTCTTGGTGTTGAATTTCTTCATGAATACTGTGTTGTATTTTTATTAGTGTGCTGCAAGGACATCAGAATTTCCCCTGAATAAGGGGATTAATAAAGTCTATCAATCAATAATAGGTTGATACAGGTGAAGAGAGTATTTTGATTAGCAAATGGTTGGACATAGGTCAGAGATGAAAAGACACACGGAGTGAGACAGAAGGATTGAAGATTAGCAACTTGTGATTTTAGACTTTAGGGATGCCGTGCGGACACAGGCCCTTTTGCCCCATCGAATATGTGCTGGCCAGTGATCACCCGATACACTAACACCATCCCATACACTAGGGACTGTTTAATAATGTTATCAAATCCAATCAATCTACAAACCTCTATGTCTTTGGAGTGCGGCAGGAAACCAGAGCACCTGGAGAAAACCCAAGCGGCCACAGGGAGAACGTACAAACTTTTTACAGACGGCAGCCGTAGTCAGGATCAAAACCGTGTCTCTGGCGCTGTGAGGCAGTAACTCTACCGCTGCGCCACCGTGCCACCTTAAAGAAAGCTAGATGAAGGAATTTGGGCGGAAGGAGAAGAGGGGTTTGGGGGGGGGGGGATAAAGAAAGGGGAGGGGACTAATATATGTTCAAACATATATTGTAATTCGTTTTTGCTTTGCAATGTTGTGCTAATTAGATGATTTGGTTTTTCCGAGTGTTCTTTGGCTGAGTCATAATGGTTGATTTGGGAAATGTGGGAGGATTCCCATTCTGGACATTGGAAAGGTCTTGACCCTTGAGCCTTGACTCTTGACTAGGACCGATGTGGAACAAATCGCGCTTGAGTAGCTTTACAACCCACCAGTCTGAGCATTTGAATGGACCCAACCAACCAACAATCTCCTTTCCCCTTCTTGACCCCCTTACTTCCCTGAGCCCTCCCTGGATGCATCCCCTTTTCTCCCACAATTTCACCCTTTTCCACTTCCCTGTCTCCTTCCACCCATAATCCTGTTCTCTGGCTTCGCATTTCATGATTCCTCTCTCCTTCTCTCTTCACAGCTTTTTGTCTTTTCAACTCTGGCCTTTGACCAAATTGTCTGCCAGACCCACCTATCACTTGCTAGGCTTTGTACTGCCCTCATCACTTTACCAGCAACTCTACTGCTGCGCCACTGTGCCAGTCCTCTGTGACCTCAGGATATGCAGCTGAAGATGTTACTGCATGATGTTGATGCATTGGAAGCAGCTCAAAGAAGGTTTACTGGACTAAAATGACAAGGGCAGGTTGCCTGATGTGGAGGGATGTTACAGAGGGAAGAAGGGAAAAACCAGTAGCCAATTTACACAGAAAGCTGCCTCAAACATCAGCCATACATTGTCGAGTAGCTGGCGTTCAGAATTACATTACAAGCAGTGAAGTGTCACACATTACAATATGTGCAAATACGAAAGGATTCCTTGGCATGAGAATCAAGATTACAAATCACATCTTAAGTGAGTGATTTGGATTGATGCCAAAACATCATTTTTTTTTGTTTCTAAACAATAAAACGAAATAAATTTTAATGAGCAATATTATTACATCGTCTTCGTATGTATAGCTTACTGATGATGTTCTATTTTATGCATGGTGTGTAGGAATGATCTGCAGATGTTGGTTTATACCAAAGATAGACACAAAGCACTGGAGTAACTCAGCCATAGGTGAGATGAATAGGTGTTCTCAGGAATAGGTGAAGTTTCGGGTCAGATGTCTGAAGAATGGTCCTGATCCGAAAAGTCACCCATCCTTTTTCTACCGCTAAGTTACTCCCGCACTTTGTGTCTATCCTTGGTATAAACAGCATCTGCAGTTTCTTGTTTCTTCATACTATACTTGAGTACAGAGGTGAAGAGTACCTTCTTCAGACAGTTAATTTTATGCCGTTTCACAGAGGAACAGATTCATCCTTGGAAGGAGGACCTAGGTTAATATTTCAGGTTGGAGCAAGAAGTCTTTAATAGTAAGATTAAACGAGAACTTACCAGTTTGAAGTTTGATCGTTATTTTATGAGGAGTAACGTTGAGGGATTACGTGAAGAACCCCACCAGGACGCATGCGTGTCATTCTTCAAAGCAGCGGTGTGAAATCACAGAAACTGTAATGACTGAACATAGTAAGATTAGAGAAGAAAATACCAGTTGAGTATATGATCATGGGTGGGAGCGGAGGGCACGTATTCCCTCAACGTACTCCTCATAAAATAACGATCAAACTTCGAACTGGTAAGTTCTCGTTTAATCTTACTATTTTACTTCGGAGTCACGTGAGTGACTACGCGAAGATTTTAAAGCTCTGTGATTTCATGCCGTGGAAACGAGTCCATGCATCACATCTGCCTTGATTATGGGGAGAATAGTGTTAACATCATTAGACATCAATACGATATTGAAAACCCAAAGATAAATATATTAACACCAAATTATAGCCCCTATTTATGGGGTAAAATTATATTACAGAACTTAAAATTGTTTCTGCAAATGTTCCAGGTTTAACGACTGGTTTGTTATAAAATTGTTGGAAAGTTTTCTCCGTTGACCATCCTGCTGTCTTGAGGATTTGGTCCATAGGAACATCCAACTTCATAGCTGCCGATGTAGCTGCAGCCCTGGTGGAGTGAGATTTAAAAATGCTAGTGTCTACTCCAGCCTTTATTAGGACCTGTTTTAGCCATCTAGAGATGGTCTGGACTGTCACTTTTTTGAGTGGCTGTTTGTAGCTGATTAAAAGTGACATTTCTTTGCCTCTGATGATCTTAGTATACTCCATATATAATAGTAAGTGTGTTACAATACAGAGACGATCATCTGTCGGGTAGGCCCTGAATTCTGTTTTTAGGCCTGCTGACCCCTGTCTGTTCTGTTTGACTAATTCAATGATGTGAAAAGTTAAATTTCCAGATGAAATAGTCATGTTGTCCAGCTTTAGTTTCTGTAGCGACTGGACCCTTTGTGCCGTGACCAAGGCCATCTGCATGACTGTTTTCATAGTCAGTTTCTGTAGGGACAGAGCTGTAGCGGGAGACCAATTTCTTAACATGGTCAGTACAATGCTCTCATCCCATATTTGGGAGTACCTGGTTCTTGGGGGATTAACATTAAAAATGCCCCTCATGAGTTTGGTTACCAGGGTGTGTCCCAACAGAATGCCGCTCTGTTCCTTGCCACAGGTATGTTGACAGAGCACTTCTGGCGCAGTTGATGGCACTATGACTGAGCCTCTCATCGTAATGGAGGCTAGCCAGGAATTCCAGAACAGACGGGATGTTCATAGATCTGTGGGTGATGTTGTTGTTGTGACAGTACTTTCCCCATTTCTTGATGACACCAAGTACTGTTTTTTGGTGGACTGTCTGTGGGCCGCTGAAATAATATCCACTGTTCGGTCCGTCAGTCCCAGGTGTAGTAGAGGTGCTTTAAAACTCTACAAATTAATAGGTTTATATAATTATGACATGGGTAACTACCCCTTGTTGCGGGATGAACCAGTAAATTAGGTCTATGATGGATGGTGATGCATGGTTCTAATACCATGTCGAGTATCACCGGGACCCATGGTTGAGTAGGCCAATCGGGTACTATCAAAATACCAGACGCGGAGTCTTGCTGTATTTTCCTTAATACCCGACTGATGGCAGCGCTGTTAACAGCTGCGGCTCGCCTGCAGTCCGTCTGTCTTTACTTTTTTCTGTTGTTTTTTTTTGTCTTGTTTTCGTTAAGTTTTAGTTTGTTGGGTTGTGTTATGGGGGGGGGGGTGAAACATGTTCTCTGTCTCTTCCTTCGGGGGAATGCGACTTTTTCGTGTCGTATCCCCCTTCTCTGCCTCTGCACCAGCAAGTCGGGCCACCGCTGCCTCAGCCCCGAAGTCGGCCAGCCTGTCGTTGGTAAGTCCTGGCTGGCTCTGCCTCCGGAGCCTCGGGGTCAGTCGCACTTAACATTCCCAGGTAGTTTATGCCCAGTGTTTGTAATAATGATGCCTCCTGTGCATTCCATCTCCCCCACAGCTGGAGATGGAATTGGTAGCACCCCAACCAAGTGCACTGGCATCAGTTTGTGGTACCATAGACGGGTTGCTGATAATGTTTGGATTGGAACAATGCCTAATGTTATCTTTCCACCATTTTAGTTCCATTATGGCCTCTGTTGGTAGCTTCATTGGTCTGTCAAAATGACCACCATAATTTTTGAGTGCTCGTATTTTGCCCTCTGTAATTTTTGATAATGTAAAGGTCCGATTTGTGTGGCTGGAAACGCAGCCACTATTACCAATTATTCTTGCTACCAGTCTGATGGATGGTTTTGTGATGTCAATGATTTTGCTGCAATCCTCCATTAAGGCAGTAACCTTTTCTTTCGGCAAAGTCACTGACATGTGAACTGAGTTAAGGGTGAACCCCAGATGATCCATTGTGTTAAATAACATCTGTGGTCACCTCTAATGGGTACTGTATAGTAAGCATCTTTTAAATCGATGCTTGCCATGTAGTAACCTTAGGAAATCAATTGCATAGCAGTAACAAAGGTTTCCATCTAGTAATGAATATATAGTACGAAAGTATTCAAATTAGTCAAATCTATGATGATGCGGCAACCACCTTCTTGTTTATGATAAAGATTTTGGACACGAATTCCTGTGATTCGTGTTGGATTTCCTCCATTACTCCTTTTTATAAGGCCACTGTAGTTCAGCATGCGCTTTTGATTTTTCTTTGCCTGTAA